>NC_142621.1:34825682-35128712 GCF_059453375.1 Lepisosteus platostomus
TCAGCTGTCAGCTGTCCCCGTTTTATAGCTTCCCTCCGACAGGCACGCGGTAGGCGGTGATGCGGTTCTCAGAGGTCAAAACACGCAGAGCTTCACTCTGACGACCACCATTGGTCACTTTCCCTTTGTCCCGCCTACTCTCTTGAGCAGTCCTCTTTTCTCGTTGGTTAAGAACCACAGTCAATCGAGATTCTCGAATTCCTAGAAACGCGATAGCTTTTGCGTCATAAAGCCTCCCCCCCCCCCCCCAGCACCGCCCTTCAAACCAGTCATTGGCTGTCCGAATGGAAGGACAGGAACGACAGTCCGCAGTGCCTGACAATCAAATGAGCTTTAAACCCGTATATTTAGGGATTTAAATACTCCTGAAATTACCAGATTGTTCATCCTAGTTACGTTAATACAATTTTAGACGTGCAACTCTAAAACTCCCCTTTTCCCCACAAATTAGCAAGGTATAACACTAGCAAGAAGCATATTGTGCTTTCTCCTGTTTTTAAATCTAAGGTTAACCTGTGTATTTATCAGATTTTAAAAAGCGAACTAGATATATGACAGTTCTGCAGTGTTTACACTGTTATTTCAGGTTGCATAATTTAACAGGTACATTTAATTTAAATTCGGTTGCCGTGATCTGAAGCCATTTAGTAAAGAGGATTGAGAAAAGATGAGCCGTAAGAAAACAGTGACTTTCCTATAATTCAATATAAATAATAAAATAAACACCTACCTTTCCTTACACAAAAAATATCCAAGGCTAGATCACACTCAAGATCATTTGTAAGAACTGAAATTGCCAGAGAAAACAAAAACGCAGCTTTATTTGTTTTTAATCAACTTGAAGAGTGCGAGCAAAGGCCCTCTGCGGAGCGATACACTAAAAGGAGTTTGTAGTGGAGTAGTGCTTCGTCAGGCTGCTCCTGCAGAAGAAGTCCGGGGCCGCCGTTGATTGGATAAAAATTGGGTAGTAACCATCCGTAACTGGCTCTCTGGTATCCAAGGTGCTGATGCCATTTATACGTCATACATAGATGAATGGGGACCACGTAACGCCCATCTTTGAATTTAAAGGGACAACTTGTCATATGCTTGGCGATAAGAAAAAAAAAACAAGCACGGTAACATGCTTTGCTTGAAAAACACATTCTAAAGTTTCCAACCCTGAGGTAGCGATCTTCTGGGCCTCAAGGCCCAAACCATTCATTATTGACAAGAAATTGAAGGTTATTCAGTTATGATTAGTGACTTTAAAGATTATTGTTTTGCAGTAAGAAAAAATAGTCTCGAAGTAACCTTTTAAAACAAAAAAAAAACATTAACATAATTATTTATCTAAACTTTCAGTGGAGCACCCAAGCAAAACGAAAAGCTATCAATGTTTAATCCGGCGAATATACCTGGACTGTGATACCGCAGTTTTCCATTACCTAAATAATGCAGTTCCCTGGCAGTGACCAGGCATCTGTACAGTGACACGCTACAGTAGTGTGTGCTCTATGCGCCTGTTTCACTATCATAAAGTAGTACAGTAACTACACACAGTCACGAAACTGTTGTCAGGATACAGTAATTTGTTTATTTTCATAAATACCATAAATATTGTTTACTAAAACTATAACCATCAATGAGATTTTTCCTCAGTTTCTTAGAACAATACAAGTGAATTAACTTAGCACAATAAGGCACAATAAAGACAAAATTATTTGACTTTTTGAATTTATCAGCAATCTTTATTAAACTAAGTGATTCTGAATATAAATTCAAATAATAGCTTTTGATACATTTGTGGCCATATAAAAATAAGTGACCTTTTATAAGGCTGTGTAGTATTGTACATTTTAATGAGCAATACATTTATTTCCTGAGGTAAAAAATAAAACGTACAAAATTATAAAAAAAATTACAATTGTTAAGTCTAGTATCCTGGGCAGCTGGAACAGTAGATGAGCTTCCATGTGTGGCCAAAATGTGGTCTAATCTTTTAGTTTCTAAAAATACAAGAACAGCTTTATTCCAAAACTCTGCCCAATGAGACTTCATAGCCACATTATCACTGACAACAGCAGAAGTTCAAGTTGAAAAGTAAGTATATTGAAAATAAGACATAAGTGATCTGTACTGTATATATGGCCTGTGCTATTGGTTATATTTTATATGGAAAATGTCCGACCAAAGTTGTGGTAGTATTTGTGTTATATGTTGGCTATGTGAGTAAGCATTGTTTTGTTCAAGTCAGTCAAGTGGATTCCTGAGTGCCTCTTGACTACTCTAGAATTCCCATATCTTGTCAACGAAATCTAATTTAAGAAAAAGGTTATAAAACCATCTAGGCTGTAATGTTGTTATCCTCAATTCAAGTACAGCATGTAACTGGATGTTGGATTTAACTGTACAATATTCATTTGTGCAAGGTGCTTGCTTGATTTCATTAAAGACTGGCAAATGAAAAGCATTGTGAAAGAGAAGTTATGAAAAGGGGACATTTAGCTCCTGTTGCTGATTAGGTTGCTGGGAGGTTATTGATCTGATAGTGCCAGCAGGCTGGTTCTTGTGCAATCCCAGTGAATCAGCCCCAACAGCATGGTCTGGTAATTTATTCAACACCTCCTCTCCTCTTTGTGGAGAGATCTGCCTCCCACCTCCCATCCTCACTCCAATCTGCATACTGAACTTGGAATATGGACTGAGGGATGTTGTTGTCAATACACTTCTTTTCTTAGTTCTTGGGAGATTTCTGTCAGATTCATCCCGCGTGTGTTTCTTTGTCCTTGGCAGCAGAATCTTCCTTTCTCATAATGCCCTGCATTTCTACCTAGAATAATGAACCTCTTTACAATAGCCTGGTCTCCTCCTCTTTAGGGCATCAGTGCATCCCTGCTGTCCTCAGGCAAGCTTAAAAGTCAAACAGCAACCACAGCAATAAACACAAATAGATATCTAAATGAAATAACCTCCTGTGACCTAGGTGGTGAAAAAAAACTGCCATAAAAAATCAGGGAGAGGTTAGGCCACTTGAAAGCAGCATAAGGACAGAAATCATCAAGCGGTATCGAGAACTGAACTTACACAACATGGAGTGGAAGCACAGCAGGAGCAGAACGGTGCAGAAAAAACATGCTGCATAAGCATGACTCACATCAGAGAATCACAGACTCTAACACAGATAGTTATTTATAAACCGAGTTAACCTGCTTGAGGGAGGAGGAAGAACTTTTATCCATAGGGGCAAATCACTGTCAGGAGCTTCACTGCACTTTGTTGAGACGTAGAGCTCAGGTGAAAGACTCAGGCCAGCAGGGGAGCTGCAGGGTGTGATAAGCAACCTCACTCTCTGCTCTCATGTAGCAGCAGGGACCACATCACAGGTCACTAAACACATACAGTACAGGCTTCAGAATTGTTACTAATAGCATAAATAGGTGTGTTACCAGAACTATAGCAAGTTCTGTTCAGGTACAGTATGTCTACCTCACATATTATTGTCATCATTTTAATGGTAGAATACTAATTATACAGATGAAAGACCTCCATTGTTTCCACTTCTCCTTTCTATTAAATGCTCTATTATCAATTCTTGTTACAAGTCTGTCTCACCAAGGTAAGTTACTTCAGTGTGGGCTGATGGTCAGCCAGAAACAGACAAAACAGCAACTGTCTTACTGGCGTCCCTAGCTGTTCTTTCTTATTGCAGCCTTTTCTGTTTCTTTAAACTTCACAGGGCTTTTATTGCATCATAACTGTCTTGCTCCAGGGAAAAGACAGGCACCCTGGTGAAAGCCTAATAAAAAAAATAGCACTTTTATAGAAAAAGAAAATATTTCAAATACCAGCAGCTGATTCTCTGGGTAAGATAAGATAGCACACTGGAAAGATGTGACAGATTTCAGTACACATCTGAGCTGAAATTAGAAGCACCGTTTATGTCTCTTATTTAGCTAGTTCTTTGTGAGATATCCTATATCCTGCACCCTCCTCCTTTATGCCTGCTCGGAAGCTTATCTGGCATACTACAGTAATTAAATAGGCCAGAGGAAACAGCTTCTGAGCAGCCTTGTGAGAGATGACACGCTCATAGGGAAAGTTGAGGAATCAAACTGATGTCAGTGTTCAGAAATCCAATAGGGACGATCCCATTCCCTGAACCTTGTGTTACACCAGTATTAGCCCCCCCTGCACTGTTTCTCACATTTCCACATTAAGGAATCTTTGTTTGCCGAAGCAGTGCTTTCTGAAACAGCATGGCAAATCACGGGCCAAGCAGGCACCGTGACAAGCCTGGAGCAAAATGTTAAACAAATGTAAAAACCTGCAGTGTGACTGGACCTTTACTTAAGATTTGAAAGCCCAGAACAGTGAAGGAAGAGTTTTTTCATATTTACGACTGACCTGATTTTGGCTGGCTAGCTCAAAATTCCTTAATCCAAGGCTCTTTCTCAATGCAGCCCTCTGTACAAGCATCACGGGCTAATCTGAAGATGCATTTACCCTGGTAAGCCCACTCTGAGACATTGCTTAGCTAGAACCACAAAGTAAATAAGAAACTCCCTCTCAGCTAATAGCACTTTTAATGGATGGCTATATTTGTTTTGTTTTGTTTGTTTTACTTGTGTTTTTTTGTTGTTGAGAGGACAGGGTTCATATTTCCAAGTCCTTTTGCACTGAAAGCAGAGAGTCCATTAGTCACAGCACCATTAAGATCAGAAACAAAGAGCAATCTAAAACATTTCCCTGGCTGCTCACTTTCATTTGGTTGGCTGTTTTGTGAAGTTTAGATTCCTGAGAACAGCAATGCATTCATTCAAGGAGGAGAGGTGAAATCACATCACGCTTTCTACGGTACAGTATGTCATACAAAAAATACCTTTGCTTCAAAATGACTAAGATGAACGCCTGCTTACGAACTGTGAAGAAAAGTTATTAATATTGCTCAGTGAAGGAATGCCTAAACTTGTACAAAAGTTATTACCCTGCTAGATAAGATCCATTTTTACTGCAATGAATTGTCATATTTTAAAAAATGTTTTTTTTTCTGTATAGTTAAATACTGACTGCCTCTCTCCCCACCACCTTCTTCCATCTTTCACAAGACTGTTGTTTATATGACTGTAACGTTTCAGACTGCCGAGGATGAGAATGCAGTACAGATTAAACTAGGCAGCCATGAAACACAGTCCTTGTAGAAAAGAAATCATATCATGAATTGCAGTTAACTATTTGATCTTCTTTTTAAATTAAGAATTAGTACATGATTAAGCTTAAAATGACAGAGATGGACTTCAGTCTTCATTCAGGTACATTCAGTACCATTGAGGTAGTCAGTCACTCATTATGGAACTATTAAAAAATGGTGATCATATGTTATGCTGTGCAAGCACAAAAGTTTATCATTTCTGGACAAAAGGCTATGAAGAAATAAACTAGAGTTTAACATAACAGAATGGTATACAATACATGTGAAATCAGCACAGGATGGAGGAAACAGCTTAGAAATACTCTGCTTGAAGCAAGGAACAGTGAGAATACACTGAGAGGAACAAGAGTAATAATATCAATGGCAAGAAAGCAGTGGACCAAATGGTCAGACCAATCAATTAAGTAAAAAAAAACATAAGGAGAAAAAAAGCACTCTATAAAATTATTAAAAAATAATCAGACCCAGTTAAAGAAATTGAATAAATATATTTCTAGCATATGCAAAAAAGGTGATTAGACAAACCAAGACAGAAGCTGCAATGGAGGCTTAAATATTAAAATATATATATTTTGTATATTGCAAGAGCAAAAGAACAGTAAGGAATAAAGTTAAGTCCACACAGGGATAATAATGGCAAACTTTTAAAACTGTATATTAAATCAACATTTAGCTCAGACATCTATTGTGTAAGTAATCAATAACTTGCCTCAGGCTGAGCAAAAACTAAATTCTGTATTCAAAAGTTTTATTATAGAAAAGGCATAAGTAGAAAAGATATTGATAGACTGTTAAGCACCCCAACAGTCCAATAATCACCAGTGACAAGGCTAATATCCATTGTTTGGAAAATTGCTTATGTAGCACCCATCCTTAAAAAATGCTGACTAAACTGAACAAAGTGATTGTACACCAACAAGTCCTACCTTTATTACATGTTAGGTTATTAAAATAACAATTAGAACTAAACAGAGGATCATCTATATGGTATAATAGGAAGCTTTTATTAAACTAACTTGTTAGAGTACTTCGAATGAGCAACAACAGTAATATGCCAGAGCATGTGACATTTATTTTGATTTTAATAAGTTTTTTTTAAATACATTTTCTCATACAATTAGAGTATTAATTATTTTAATTTATACTTGAGAGATTAATTCTCAAGTCAAGGGTATTCAAGGTAATGTGGGTGTTTGGACTGGGCACTGGTTAATGGATACAGAAAAGAGGTCAGTTTGGGGTGATGTATTAACGGAATATTAAAGGCTTTGTATTAGGACCACTGTTTTTCTTAATTTATATTAATCCTTGCATCACTTAACTTCTAGCAACTGAATGAGCTAGATTGATTGATTGGCCATTGCTTGAGTGTAAATTTCCTTATATTCCCTTGGTATATTAGTTTTCTGAATAATTAATTTATTTTGTATACAGTATGTACACTCCTGTGAATATTCAGGGAGTCTTCACAAAGTAGCACTTTCATCCATAGTTTTCATGTTGGGAACATGTCATTTCTAAAGTGTGAATTTAATGTTTCTGAGTGTCTTGGAAAGAGATACAGTATTACTGTAGAATGTAGTTCAGGTGGGTAGCTGCGTCAGCATGTGTAGTCTGCAAAGGAACTAGTAATAGGTTTATTCCATGCTAAAAAGAGAAGAGAGAAAACACAACGTTTCGGATGTGAAGCCTTCTTCAGGTGTGAGCTCATCACACTCCCTCTTCCCTAAACTTTGCAGCAAGCCCACTGACTGATAAGCATCCAGACTCACTGATGTACCAGTACCACAGTGCAGTGTACAGTTCGACCCCAGATTCAAGCCACTGTCTCAGACACTCCCATATGCCTTAACTGCACATCCCAATTGCTTCTCTGTGCATTAACCTTGCTTGTTGGCTCTGCTTTGGACTAACACCTATGCTTCAACCGCAGGTTGTTTACTCGTTACTCCTTCATGCTTTGTCTGGGAAATCATTGGATTTGACCCCTGCTTATTCAACCACGACTCTGGTTCTTGTTTTGGACTTTAGGTTCATGTTTGCCTGCCTACTACAGTCTGCTCAACTACAGAACCTGCAACTGGATTCAATCTTCTGCCTCATGCTTCATGGCCGCTCCATTATCAGGTCAGTGCAGCGGTGTGACACTATGTGTGAACCAAGCCTAGATATTCACCGTGGGAGTCAGTCTGTTCCCTGTGACTAGTATACTTTCACTCACTGGATCTGGATTTTGGAGAGACAGACCCCTTTTTTCCCAAACATTTCACAATTTACAATAAAATACTATTTTATCTTCCCTGTTAATTAGTTAGTAAACCACTTATGGTTTTTTTAACCCAAGTTGTTAATTAGGATGCTTGTCTATTTTGTTACCTATTTTATTGCTATTTCATTGTGTGTAAATGTGAATGGCTGCATTAGATTATGTGATCATTCATCCGCCACTGCTTAATTATTTTCAATACTCAGACTTTGAGTTAATATGATTCCTTCTTTGTTCAGTTGAACAATATGGACAAAAATGATTTGTTCACCTAGTTCTCCATCGTATTGTCTGAGAACTTTTGAAACAGTAGTACTCTCAGTAATCACATTAAGACAGGTATGTTGTCTTGAAGTTAATCCAATAAAGGGCCTTGCATTCACTGCTACAACTAGTTCCAATGGAGAATTAAACGCTTTTAAGATCTTTAATCACTAATTAGTCTTCAAAGGGATTCCATTTTTCCTTCCAGTGAATGAAAGCAGGACATTTAATACAGGCACTTGATAATACTGGGGAAGTACAGTACAGTATATCCTGGTCTGTTAACAACAAAATACGGCACCAATAACAATGAAAAAAGAGTGACTCATTTAACACCAAAATGTGGTTTTCTTTTATGCTTTAAAAAACTAAGCTCAGCCCTGAACTGTCTTTAATGTCGTGGATATGCAGTTTAACCTCTTTTCTCTGTAGGTTTGTCAGAGATGTGCTCAAAGCATGGTAAGAAGGGTTACAACTTCCCTGTACTACACTGCTTCAGCCAGTCTTCTAATGAGGAAAGGTGGAGGCAAACAAGATAAGGGAAAAAAGGCAACGCTCCTCCTTTTCTTTAATAACCTAATTCTTTGTTGAGTGTCTTTCAATGATTTAGAAGAGTCCTGATCTCATTACACAGCTCAAATGGCATAACAGCAAACCAAACAAAACAAACTGGGTTTCTTGTTTCATACTGCTTTTCAAACACTGAGGAAGGTACTGGGGTCCTCTCTGTGTTCAACAGAACGCTAGCCCTTTTCAACTCTCTGTGAGTGAAGAGCAACATGTGTGCCATACAGTTTTGTGTATCTCAGATATGAGATACTATATGCTGACACCCATCAAGCAGCATTATAAATGTTTGTGTTAGGCTTCTTACCCACACTGTTTTAAAAGGGGTCCAAAGGATTATGCACTAAGTCTGGGATACACTTTAACACCAAGTTTTCCAGGCCATTGAAAATTGAAGCCTCTCTTCTCTCCCTCCAGTATGAATGTCTAAAATTGGACATCAACACACATACTGCAAGTCCCTTAAATATGAGTGCATGAGTGCTTCATGACAAATGATAATTCCCAAAGAATTTCTTGTTCTTACAGTGGTGCCCCAGCACCACAGTGTTTACAAAGACTGTAGAGTTCTTTTCCAAACAAAGCCAAAACTTAATACTTTGAAACATTTTGCAGTTCTGTTATGAATGGACACAAACAGCAAACCTCAAAACTTTTTTCACCTGTTCCAAATGTGTACCACTATTTCTCTCTTCCGAACTGATTTTCTAAACCTGTGGATAAGCAGAAACAATGACTGGATTTTCTCTTTTTCAAGTCTGCATTGTCCTTTGCTAGACCTTTGGTTTTGAACTGTTATTATTGTTGCTGAATAAAAAGTGTTGTTTTTGTTTTAATTAATATTCTCCACAATTTTGAAGTGTTCTGCTTGTATATCTATATATTTTATGTTCAGCTTTTACGTCAGTAATTATTACGTCTTTGAATTGTCTTTAGGGAGAAATGTAATTTGTTGAAATTTTCAATAGTTTGGCGTCAGATACTTTAACCCAAGTTGGGAAATGGTACTCCACAGAAAGGCTTTTCATTCCTCTTTCTTTCTGTAACCTTTTGCAATGTTGAATCCCATCACCCCATGCACACAAACACAGCACCGCTGTAAGCATGCCGTAATTACGTTATGGATGCAGAGCAAGTGAGCGGAATGAGGTCTGTCATGCGAGTTAAAGACTTTTACGGCAAAGCAGTGGCATGACATCATTACCCACAGCGCCTTGTGATATCTCACATCAGTGGTTTCAGTACGTAAGGAGATGAAATGTCACTATACACGAAGGCTAATGGCCTGTGATATTACTGCTCCCAAACGGGCAAGGCTCCAGCGACACCAGTGTTTTCAGGCAACCCTATCATAAGTGCTGCTATTATGGCTGTTCTAGTTGAACCACAGACGCAAACTCAAATCTCTTGTAATTCTGTCGGCAGAGGTGCTTTAGACAAAGCTTCCAGAGCCGAGAAAAACGAATGCAAAGAACCCTGCTTGTGATTTTGAGCAGCCAGCTCCTGTTATTTGGCAGGTTTCTCATGGTGGTGACGGGCTGCGGATCACAAAGGTTCCCAGCTCTCTTAGTGCCAGGGAAGCAGCTGAAATGGAAGTAAACAAGGCGAAGGGCTGAGAATGTTTGACATCAGCACTTATTACTTAACATGGACTTCAGAGTTTTCTATTTGCACAATAAACACATCACTTGCTTGCTTCTTTTATGAATAATACCTAGAGAGAAGAAGAGAGGTAGAGAGAGGGAGAAGGAGAGAGAGGGAAAGGGAGGGAGATAGAGAGGGGGAGAGAAGGAGAGAGCTAATGAGGGGGAGAGAGGGGGAAAGGGACAGAGGGAGATAGAGAGAGGAATGGGGAGAGAAGGGGAGGAACAGGAGGAGAGGGAGTGGGGGAGAGGGAGAGAGGAGCCATTGCTCTAAAATAAGATTTCACCATTCCCCCATACCTTCCTTCACAGCACTGGCTTTTTGGAAAGCGTGCTTGAGAAGTGGGACTAAAAGCAAATGTCTGTGTCTGTGCAAACAATGTGCTACTTCATCTAAACGCTTTCTTTGTGTGTCATGTTATGACATCCAATAAATAACATAGATTTTTCTCACACTGGCAGATCAACTTACTATAATTACACTTAGTGAGGAGATCACCAAAGCCCAAAGTGCACTGTAAGGAGTTAGCTTTTCAGTTTCCAGACAACAGGGCATGGTACAGGTCCAACCAGGCCCAGGAGTCTACTGTATGTGCAAGGTCTGTGCTGACTCACTCTTACTATAAGAGGCATTAAACATACACACTCACACAGTAGCAGAATTTATTTTTGCCAATATCCACCATATGTTCTGTATTCTAATTTCTTAACACCTTGTATTTAAGTATAGAGCACTGTACCGTTTCCAAAGAAGAAGAAGCAGTTTTGTTTGGCACACGACTAAAATGTGGTGACAAATCAGCATATTTTGGTAATAAATAACAGGACACTAAGAAAGGGAGAATGCCATCTATCAGAGTGTTGGGTTTCTCAGCTGCTTACTAATTTATAAACCATTGAAAGTTCTGAACAATGACAACCACTAACAGATTTCCAGACACAATGCTTGCCTCCTTTAGTCTGCATGTTTTGGTGGATGGAAACAGAATTATCACCAAGGCAAGAAGAATCAATCTTAAGCTTTTAGCAGGGTTTACAATCAGGAATCCAAGACCAATGTTTGCACCTGGTTCACTGATAGAAACCACTGGGAGGAAAATCAGGAAAGCTTGTAAGTTTGTGTTTTCCACCTTGAGTATAATACGAAACAGGCACATTTTGTCTTATTAGATTACTTGTGCAAACGATTCTGGGTTAACAGCTTTTACTATCTCAAAAAGCACAGTAAGGCCTCAAGGTCTTATCACTCATTGGTACATGGCTATAAATACCAGTACTGTTCTGTAACAGGCAACAATGTTTATTGCATAATTAAACTGCTCTTCTGAACACAACACAGCTCATTCTGTTAATATAACTATATTCATGTCTACAGTATATCGAGTTCTTCCTTATGACACCTGTAAAGAGTGGTTCAGGACTGAGTTCATAATTGAGTAAGAAACAAATCTGTTTGCTTGTTTCCTCTAAATACTTTGTTATAGACAGATTAAAAGATAAATTAGAAGCAAAAACAAATTTCTTGTGTTTCTTAATGCCAATTGCGTTGGTGTATCTGAGTTTAATGCCCAAATGCCAGCCCGACTTGTTGCCATCTGGTTTCAAACTCCTTGTGGTTTGGGGCCTACCACATGCAAAACAGTCACACAAAGGAATAGTTAAAGGAACGAGATCTCCACAATGCAATTTCATCAATGTGATACCTTGACGTATCAGCACTGTTTGTATAGAACTAGATAATGAAGACTTCTCACAATAAGACTGTGTTTGTATCCCTGCCATTAGCGAAAATTGAATTTCCCCCGAATCTGTCATGTATCTGCCAGCTGTCCAAGTTCTTAAGCCCCATATGGGGTTTTTCATACAGCAATGTATTCACTTAATATGTGAGGACCCATTCTGAGTTGCAAAGGGAAGAGCATTTCTAATGTAAATATCAGACACCACATGGGTAATTTTAACAAGGCTTGTACATTTCCACTCAATGACCAGCATGGTAAACTTTCTATGTTGTCTTTATCATCACGATACACTTCATTGTGGAAGAAGGAAACCTTGGCCTGGGTTAGACGTGTATATATATAAAGGTTATCTTCACTGTTCATTAGGGCTGGATCAGGATTTGTGTGCTCATAACAAGTTAAAGGCAGGCACCTTCTCTAAATAACCTTGACAGGAGCACGTGGTGTACACATAGGAGGAAACCCAACTGTGACATTGCATCCCTTCTGGATAAATGCCCTACAGATGTGAGATTAAATTTTCCATAAATGATCAAAGCCTACAGACACTATCACTCCGATTCATGGCTGTGAAGTCGGCACTGTTTATTATTTTAAAAAACAATTTCAGCATTGCAAAGATAATAAATTGTCAAACCAATCAGAAAGTGTTTTTGTGTTTTGAATTATATGCTGCTGGTTGTAACTGGTACCAGAATGTTGGTAGAAATGGTATACGACAAGAACTGCTACAATCCTGTTTATTCAAAGAGGAATAAAAACTATACAAACATGGGAAAGATCAATAAAAAGACACATTTTGCTTTTATAACTCATGCAATCCTCAACCCAGGACACATGCTTTGCTTTTAAGATGCTTTTAATAAAATCAGACCATAGGAAGTTGCTAATCATCCTTTCAATATTTGACTTCAGCAGTGTAATTTAAAAAAGGCCCCTTTTTTCCCCTTAGAAGCCAGCAGTGTTTAAACTAAACTTCCCAAAGGAAACAGAGCAAACACATTCCAGTAATATAAGAGCTACTTGGCATTCCACTCCAGGTGTTCGGGTAATGAAAAAATGGATAAGTACCTCTAAAATATGGGAGATCTCTCTTTAGAATGCAATAATGTCCTTCAATACAACACAATCACTTGGTGCGAAACTTTTGAGAGTGGTAGCTATTACCTCAGCCACTTATAAGTGGCATAAACAATCCACTGTGGATTCTCCAAAGAGCAACCAGCTCACAGAAAACAACAAATTCACTCAAAAAAGTATGTTTTAAAAACTGATGAACTGGAAGAACATCTCATGAAAGCATAATAAATCAGTGTTGATAATCTTTCAATTCCAAGCTAATTTCATATTTTGAAAGAAACCATTTTTATTATAATTTTCATTTTGTGAATGGCAATTAATGATAGTTTCACATTTCCTTTTGTAAGGGAATCTTGGAGGTAGCAAAATATGGTCTTCAAAGGTAAATTCATACCACTCTTTAAAAGACCAATGTTAATTAAAAAAGTAAAAGAGTAACTTTAAGATTCAATAAAAAGTCAATATAAAATGGAGAGATATCATCAGATATAAAAAAAACACTGATAAAGTTAGAATCCAAAGATCCAGCACACAATAATGTGATAACAGAATTACAAAGCAAAAGTAATATAGAATTAGAGTTGAATTTGGCAGGTTAAAGGAAATAAGAGTTCCTTTTTTGGTTTGTTTTGCTTTATAGTAAAAAAATATGCTGGGAAAGATACTTCATTTCTCTATTAATAATCTTAATTGAAATTATCCTTGTGAGAAATCATTTATAAGATTCTCCTAAGGCAATATATATTTTACATAGTTAAATTAATACTGAATAATCACATCACTTATCACATCACAATAACTGCTTATCCATTTCAGTATCTTATTCATCTCAGCCATCACTGGGTGCAAGAGAGGATACACTCTGAATGGAATTCCAGTTGATCAAAGGGCAGACAGACACAAACACAGGTTGGACACACACTCACACCTTTGCCAACTTTATAGAAGCCACTTAACCAACTTTGGATGGTGGGAGGAAACCCACACGAATATGGGAAGAACATGTAAATTCCACACAGATAGCAGCCCAGGAATTGGCCCAAGGGCCCTAGCACTGCTAGGCAGCAACTGTGCCACTATAATGCCCTGATTTATCACTAAATAAATATGACTTAATAATGACAACATTAACATATGAAGAATATAACTGGGCTCAGCCAGTGAAGATCTCTCTGCAGAGCAGAGGCAGTCTTGTAACCAAGTGGTCAAGGGTTGCAGTCTGGGCTATGTCATTAGCTGGTTAAGTCAATGCACACAGCTGGCAGGAGGATGGCAGGGCTGAGCAGGTCTGCCTGGACATTCCATGTGACTCTGCTGTGCTGCGAGGCCTGGAGTATGAAAAGCAGTGCATGAAAACTACTGTGCTCTCTGCTGATTTATGGTTAACAGGGTGATCCCAAGGTTTTTCCAGACTGGAGGTGTTAAAAGGGATAAGGGAATGTTATAAGGCGGAAATATTCTCACTAACGGCTTGCATGAAGATGTTTACAAATACAACAAGGAAATTACCAGGTCTCATTCATTGGGTGGCTCTGTATCATCTTGCGGCTCTGCAACTTCCGGACTCCAATGCTCAATAGGTTTAATGCTAACAATCTGGAAGATGTGGTTCTGTGCCTGTTTTGAACTGCAGTTGAGCAGTCTGTCTGTTCAAAAAGGGCCCTAGACATCATTTTCCTCAGGGGAGAGCATGCTCTGGACTGTCAGAAGGGTGTAGGAGGAAGTCAGTGGTCTCCCAGGGGTCAATCTTTACTCATTTCATGGAGAGTGGAGCCACAATCACCAGTGCATTATTCCACCACATGACAGAAGGCAGTCAGTCTAAAAACAATGTAGAAGATACAGTGCCTTGAAGAAGTATTCACTTCCAGTGATTTCCCATTATGAAAATTATGAATTATGACACACATTTTTAAAGTACATATGTGCAATCAAAACTTGAGACCTCAAACTGCACACTTTTATGGGTGAAAGTAATTAAATATGGGTGAAAAAGGTCTTTACACCTCTTGTCTGTGAGGTTTTGATTTGACTTCAAAGCCACTGCATTAACAATTAAATGTCTTCTTCAGGTCAGGGCCCTCTTGCCTTTAGGAGTTTCTTGGTCCACACCTAATCTCTCAAACCTGAAATTGTTGATGGCTGTAACAAGAAAACCATCACAACTAAATTGATTGTTGTGATGGTTACACATATTACTAAATGGTTGTATATAATACGTTATTGTTATATTAGCATATTAACACAGTTACATGTTATTTAAATCAGATTTTTAAACTATGAACCTGTAACCCTGGGGAAGGGTTCATAGCTAGCCTGTGTATCTGTGCATTCCTTTTCCAGCGCATTCTTCCTTGAGCTCACAGGTCCCTCTGAAAAGACTGACGTAAACGAGGCTGTAAATTCCTCTGCTGTACAGCTTACAGTCCCATATAAGAGAAAACCTCAGCCACCTTTGCCCTTTTGAAAGGGACAGCAATGTTATGCAACAGTTAACAAACCGGTGGAAAAAAAGCCAAATCGGTTTCATTCCGTTCTGCTGTGAAACAGTAAAAAAAATCACAGTTGAAGGTCCAGACCAGGGTTTCCAATTCAGGTTCTTAGGGATCCCCAATCCTGTTTATCTTTGTTCATTCTGAACTTTTTTCTACTTATTTGTACCAATTATAAAAACATTGTGCAACTGGAAAAATGTAATTTATTGTAGAGGTTCCCTTCTATTACATTTTGTCAAGTTGATATTCCCAGTTTACAAAGAGATGAGTAACTACTTACTGTAATTAAGAAAACCAGCAGGTGTGGGACTTTTGAGGACCAGAACTGGAAAGTCCCAGTCTGGGCCAGGCTTGGTCCCTTGGTCATGTCCTTCCTGGTTTTAGCTTGTTGCACCTACCCGCCAACCTGACTGCACCTGTGAAGAAAAGACAGGGAGGTGTGACAGTGTTTAGTGTGGTGATCATAAGCATGCTGTTGTTTTTGGAGCAAAACAAAACGGGAAGTACAGAATGGGCATTTGGTATTTTCAGCCTAGAGTTATAGAGCAGAGTTAAATGATTGTTGATTTACCTCATCTCCATTTTTGTTCCGTGTTTTACTAACACTTTTAGGCCCTATTGTAGCTTCTGAGGAGAAACAAGTTGTTTGTCTCCCCTGCTTGAGTTTCTGACATACATACAATATACAGTATTTCCAACTGGAAAACTGGAGAAAAGTGCCATCTGTTTTTTTTGGGGTGCAGGTTCTACTTCAGCTCTGGTGAGGACAGCCTGCTTATTGAAATAGTAGGAAGCTTTCTCTCCTAACTCATGTACATAGGAGCCAAAAAAAAATGACAAGAAATGAAAGTAATTATCTCTGATGAATGGGAATGTGCCCCGTGTTTTCTTTAAATCAATGAAAAAATACTCAGACTCTGAAGCACTGAAGAACTTATACCTTATAAGGTATACCTTATCTGGCAGCCTAGCCTTGATTTATCTATCACATTTTATGATGCATTTCATATTGTGTGAGATACTGTGCCCTGTGACTTACTTTGACACTTAAGCTCTTATGACTCTTAAGATAGTTTTAAAGCTGTACCAGGAATACAGAGGACTTCCTAAACCTTACTGCATTAGCATTTTATCTCATATACAGCACAGTAGAGGTAACCTCTATGTCCTGTTAGTTATCACACTACATTAAATATCGGTAGCTGTAGAAACTTATACTTAATAACTGTTAATTTCAAAACTATGCAGTTCAATATGGATGTATTCAGAGTCATATTTTAATTTTGGCTAAAGAATTAACCATGGTGTTACCAAACTTGCAATAAAAGTTGTTGTCTTCTCTTGACTGGGAAAATGTCAATGAATTATGTACTTATCCTATTGATTCTGCTGTAAGAAATAACTTCAATCAGCAGCAGCAATCATCCTGAAACCTTAAACGGATAGATTTGTGCAGAGATGAATTAAAGATTCAGAAAGGAGCAGAGTGTGTGAGCGGTATTTAAAAGGAGACAGAAAAAGGGAGAAAAATACAAGCTACATCTTACAGTGAAACAAACATTTGTATTCCCCACTGATAAATTATGCAAACCAGACTTATGGTGACTAGTTTCCTGTACAGATGTTTACAAATGAAAGACGGCATTCGGCCCAGAGAAATGCCCTTGCCAAGTCTCTGTAATGACATTAATACCGAACAGTATCTTAATGCTGGCTTTATATATGTAGACGTGTAGGGTTTGTGTCAATGTCTTTTAACCTTAGAGCTTTTATTCCACAGAAAAGCATCACAAGTGCAAGCTAGAGATCTTGCATAGCAAGGGCAGCTCTGTGAGACTAAAAAAAGGAAATCAATAAAAATAGGAACTTTCTGCAATAAAATTCAATTTCTTGGGAGCAAACAAGGCTGCTTGCAAATGTGCATCTGTCCATTTTTTTCTATTAAGATTCAGCTCTGTGGTGTGATAGTTAGACAAAGCAGAAAGCAAAACCCCCAACCCCCCCAAAAAGGTTAACAATACTGCCCTGAGTTCCTTTTGAATTTACCCCTCGATACAAAATCAACACAGAAGCTCCTCTGAGAGCAGTAAAATTAATGCTTTTTAGATCCACAGCTTTCTTTGACTCCCTCAGATACCTTGTCTCTCAGTATGTTTTTTAGGTAAATGACCCTAGACATATAGGGAATGGCAAACATGATAATCTGAAAAGAATATTCACAATCTTTCCTTAAAGTTAGAACCAAGGAGTAAATTAGATTTCATATTAGCTGACTTTTTATCTTTCTAATGAAACCTATAAGGTCAGCTTCTTTCAAACAAAATCATCATTTTCAGCTTGATTCAAAGTGCAAAATCCAAAGTATCAATTATGTGCTTCTTGTATAATTCATAGAGCTATCTGTTCCAGTATTTTGTTTCATGTTTGGGATTATGCTTGCCTTTTTGACTGCAGTATCATGAATCATCGAACAGCACAGAATCACATTAAACTTAATGACTTTTCAATGGCACCAATAGAAGCTCTGTCCTATCTTTTTTTAACATCTTCACTGCATTACTGGTATGATGTCATGGAGCTTTACCTTGACTAACAGACTTGAAAGCAGCAGTGTTTGTCTTACAGAGATTAAATTATGTTTTGTAATTTCCCAACGAACTGTGCTGACAAAATACTTCAGCTTCAGAGATAATTTATCCCAATTCTCCCAAGATACATTCTCCCAAGGATACAGAATTGACTCAATTGCCATTCAGTGGCCTAAATTTAGTGTCAATATGATTTGTGTTTTTATTTCTGAGCTATTTTATTTAGACATTGACCTTTATCACCGGTTGGCACAGAAATGTATTTTATAATAACAGCCTTTTTTTCTTTCTTAAGCACCAATTTCTATGCAAATTGATTATTATTCTACAGCATAGGATGCAAAACTGACAAGGCCCATTTCACAGGTTTAATTACATTTTTAAAAAGAGAACAAATCAATTAGGATGCAGTATTTTACTGTGTCAAATCTTGCTTTATGTTCCAAGGAGAACAGATGCCATTTGAGTTTAAGACACAGTAAGAAAATATTTATTCTTATTTAAGCATTGTGTCATTTTGTGTTCTCTAATCTTCGAAAATCCTCTGTCCTCAAGAACCACAACAGGCCTCTATACTGAGCACTAATGCTAGTGAAATGTCAGTCGTAGGATGCATCTATGTCTTTCGGTTTTGTTTTTAAAATGCATTTTCAGAGTGGCCTACGATGGAGCGATTTTTGATGCATGTGACTTAATGTACTTTCACAGGTGACTGATGTGACTGTGCCCCTGAGCCCTTAATATCCCTTCCTTGGAGCAGTAACTTCCCAAGTTCCAATCAGTCACAAGCACAATGTCTTTTGTTCACAGGTCTAATTGCAACCAAATTAGATTTACAATTTTGTGAGTCTGATGGAGGATGAGAAATCCTTAAATCAGACACTGCTGCATTCGTTTGCACAAATTGTTCTTATGGAAAGACATGCTGCTAGATTAGATTTTGTTTATGCAACACCTGTGACAGTGTGGTCAGATGTCCTTTTGCATTTTCTGAACTTGTTTAATTAGACCCTTTTTCCTTTGTTTTTGTATGAGCTCCTCTATTCTTATGCACTTCTTATATAGTACTTACTGTATGTTTTGGGTTTGTGGGACAGCACAGTGGCACAGTGCTCAATATTGCTGCTTTGTAGTGCTGGGGCCTTGGGTTTGATTCTGGGGGTTCTTTGTGTGTGGAGTATATATTCTACCCATGTTTATATGGGTTTTCTCCGGGTGCTCCGGTTTCCTCCCACAGTCCAAAGACTTACTGGTAGATTAATTGGCTTCTGGGAAAACCGGCCTTGGTATGAGTGTGTGGATATCTGTGTGCACCCTGCAAAGGACCGGTTAACTGTACAGGGTGCATCTTGCCTTGCACCAGTTGTTTGCCAGGATGGGCTCCGGCTCCCACACAATCCTGTATTGGATGAACTATCCAATGGACGTTTTGAAATTAATAAAAAAGAGGGTAAAAGAAGATTATAAGGGGAAATAAATACAAAATTGACAGTAAAATATGGCTTTCTTGTAAAAGACAAAATGAGAAAAAATATTGCAGTTGTTCATTAGGATTTTTACGTGGTCAAGGAAAAACCCTTGATTTGAGGAAAAACAATTCTGTTGTCCTGGGCCCTGGTCAGGAAGTAAGTCAGATCGCCTGGTCTTCAGCACACAGGCTCTATTGAGGAAAAGAAGTGCCAGGTCAACAGAGCTGTAGATACAAGGTATGTGTGTTAAAGCAGAGTCACACCGGACACCACTCTCATCTGGAATTAATGCTCTTCTGGTAACTGTAAGGGAACCGACATGTGGCTTTGAAAGAACCCAGGGTCCCACAGTAACTGTAGCATGCAGGTATTATATTTCTAGGAATCCTACAATTTTTTAGTTCATACTGGTTATTTTAAGAACTGTTAGGCTTCTCAACCAGTGCTGCTGAATCTTTTGTTTGAGAGGCACATAACCTTTTGAAATATCAGTGGTTCTGACAATTACAAGTTCCAAAATGCCATCTTTACCCTCCCCTATGAAAGACCTCTGAGTCAACATATCCATTTATATAAATAGCTCATTCACAGGAGAGAGCTCACTCTGTGCCATTTGGTACTTAATATAGCCTTCTTAAGGTATTGTAAAGTAATATTTCTCATAAGGAAAAAAATACTTTTTAGTCCAAAATGCCATTACCGTCATATGTGTCCATATAAAATGCTTTATAGCTCCCTCTTGTAAGATGTTGCTGCTCATATAAAACTGATAGGTCTGCTGTATTGGACAAAAATTAAAACCTGGAACATATGCTCCATTAGACAAGATCTTGACTAAAGAATGAGTCAGTTTCTGTTCACTGGAGACAAATATGTCTGGAGATCAATCATCACTTCCTAATGAATATGGTCTGGCTTTATTAATTTTGTCCTTAATTGCCCCACTGGAAAACAAAACTCAAAAACATCCATACTAAAGTGTAATGCTAAAGGTTAATGATAAATGCAGCAGCAACAACTACTAATACCCTCTTTGTCTGTAAACAAAGGAAGAATTCAAATGAAATTTTTAAAATTTACATTTTGCTAAACATATGACAATTCCTTAGAGTATACTTTATTCTTGCTTTACTCCTCACATTTTGTGGGATTAACCTGCTTACTGTAATAATGTAAGTGCTTTTATGTTATGGGAGGTGGGGAAATTGGGAGAGGCCATGGACAATGGGAAAACACAAGTATATTGTACCCACTGCAGTATATTGCTGCTATGAGTCAGAATGAGAATAAGGCCTGTGTCCCACCTTTCTCACTTTTGAGTTTTCAGATTAAAGTTTTGTCAGCAAGAGTCACATCAGTCTTCCACTCGATGCTGTCTATGTAAGAGGATTCGAGGTGTGAAAAAAGGCCACTGGCTCCTACAGCCGCATGTTTCAGAGGGGAGTCTGAACAGTCCTGCACCCCAATCTCACACATGCTACTGTGGCATTTTTTTTAATGATGATTCAAATAATTTAAGAAAGAATATTCCAATCCCAATTACCAAAGCTGTCCATAGAAAAATGAGTTAGGAAGTCATGGTTATTCTGCAACACTGCTCACAAAGGGTCTTTTATAACATTATAGCATTACCCTACTTTGGTGAAAAGTGTTTTTTAAAAGATTTTCTTTATCTACAGTCTTTAATACTTCAAATACACCTGAGTATTTCAGTTTGAAATCCAGCCTGAAAACTTTTTTTGCTTTTTTCCCCCACCTCTATTTCTGTCTTTAAAGGGAAGGTGTTTTGTGTGAGACATTAGGGGGAGGGATCACTTTACTGATGAAATATCTTGTTGCTTGTAAACTGGATTAAGTCCAAATGTTCCCTTGGCAGGCTGTTCCGATGAAATTTGGCTCTTTGAAGGCTGGCTTTTGCATTTTTATCTGTGAATTTAAAGTTTTAGTGAAGAGAAGGAGTACCTGAAAGACAGATGGCTGTCTATAATACTGCTGAAAGGCATGTCATGGCTCTGGGTGAGGTTTATTTGTGTTACAGGTTCTCTAGCAATGTTTAAAAATCCTAGAATGATGAAAAAAGGCCAGAAATAATCGAAACGGCAATACAGGTTCTGAAATTTTAACAGACTTTTGATTTTAAACAGCAGAAAGAGCATTTGAATTTTCCCCTAACTATAACCAAATCAGAGTTCATTCTATTCCACATACTTTACCATGTCCTAAAAAAGGTTGCAAATAAAATCTTGCTGGGTGGCTGCTAGTGGCTCATTAATACCAAACTCTTATACAACTATTTTTAAGGAACCCAGAAAAACTGAAATCCACAGCTTGACTGAGAAGTTTGTCATTTAATCTTCTCAAAAGTCAGTAAATATCCATTTTTAAGTCTTAACTATGGATCCATTTGAGGTCATTTGGTCTCTTTCCATACAGAGGATCCCTTTGAAAAACCAGGTGAAAACGATGAGGTGTTTCTGGACAGGGAACAGTGGCTCTTTGGGAGAAAGTTGTCCGTGTTCAGGGGGACGAGTAAAGGGAGCCAAGTTTAGACAGGTGACTCAACTGCCTCACTAAAAGTGGGAAGAAAGAACAAGCTTTGCCCCAATTCCCTTCATGAACCTCAGTGAATAAAGTGGCAAAATGACAATGACTATTTTCCAGGGAGTTTCTGATGCTATTATGCCAACATTGCAAAAGTAATTAATAATTATAAGTTCAGGTAGGTAGCTGTGTCAGTATGCTTAGGCATGCAAAGGAACAAGTAATTGGTTTATTCCATGCTGAAAAAAAGAAGAAAAAAAACAACGTTTCGGCCGTGGAGCCTTCTTCAGGTGTGGGATTCATAATTAATAATTATAATGTCACCTTGTGCAAAATAAAGGGAGGGTTTGGAATTCAGAAAATTGCTTCTGTGTGCTTTACTTGCACAAAGTATCAGATATTTAGTAAAGCAGTATAACTGGTATGTTTAATTCTCCCATGATCATCTTACATTGTCAGGAAAAAAAATGGAAATGATATTATTGTCCTTTGGTTTCCTGCAATAAAAGCATTGGAAAAAAAGCTTGAAAAACTGTACCTTATAGACATTCCTCCAAATGAAGTTATTCAAGAGTTGACAGTATATTGCAGTATACAGTACAATATATATACACATGTTCTACAGTATATGGCATGTGGATCACAATATTTTTTTTCCTGAATCCCCTGCACTTCCCCCTCTCAACACCAAAACGCAAAGAAATGTCCCATTTCCCAATAATAAAATTGTTCTTATCTCAAACTATCATTGTCTATTAATTTCCTTTTCAGCTAGATACAATTTATTACGGAACAAAACCAACATTATTTTGTCAAAACAGAACAAAAATAAAGGCATTATATTAACAACAATAAAAATGAATCATGCTAATTATCATGCCACAGCTACAGGGAATGAGAACTGAATGCCAAAGCCTGCAGAGCTGTGACAGAACTAAAGAAATAAAATAAATCTAAATACTCCAAGAAACAGCCATTACAAATCAAATTTATTGTAACAGTCAAGAAATTCTTTTAGGCAGTTGTCTACAGTTTCAAAAACAAAAAAAAATGTCTTGTATGGCTGCATTCTGTAGAAAATTTGGGAGGTGGAGGGATAAATTAGCTTTCAAATCAGTCAAAGAGAGAAACATATGTGTTCCGACTCCCCATGCTGCATTTACAGATTCAGCAAGTCATAAAAACATGTAGAACAAGATGTTCCTAAAGCAGGCTATTATATTCAGAGCATGCCTAATAGCAGGGGACCACTGCTTGGCCAGGTAGCGCATGCATGTTAATGCAGAAGGCTTTTCATTTGCAATGGCTCAGGGCAATGGGCTCCGGAGTTAGAAACCGATGCAAATCAGAGTGTGTGAAAAGGAACATCATGAAGCTAAGCCTTGCTTTTGAAGAAAATCACACATTTGAAAGAAACGTCATAAAAGTGAAGAAAGTTTTAAAATGTTAAATGGCCAGACTGATTGGATATACGTGT
The DNA here is from genome assembly GCF_059453375.1 of Lepisosteus platostomus. Taxonomy (NCBI): domain Eukaryota; kingdom Metazoa; phylum Chordata; class Actinopteri; order Semionotiformes; family Lepisosteidae; genus Lepisosteus; species Lepisosteus platostomus. The sequence continues at coordinate 34,849,006 of NC_142621.1, forward strand.
ACACAGGGGTGATCAGGGTTGGTTTTTTAGCAATGCATTATAAAAATCCCAAACTATTGTTCACTACTGGTCATTCTTGATGGGTTTTTTTCTGGGGACCCCCTGGATAGTCTCCGAGATAGAGAAACACTGCCTCACAGAAAAGCAATGGTCGGTGTAATCCCTAAAATCTGCTTAGAAGCATAATGCTAAGTGGAGCCATAGGGACAGTTTTCTGTCTCAGAGTTTCCATATACAGTACCTTGTATATTTGTTAGTTGATTTCCTATTCTAGTGCTAAGAAGCTGAGCCTCACTAGTCCGGAGAATTAAGAATACGATGGCCTGATAGAGCTACGTGCTGCCCTTCTGACTCATTAGCGCAGGCAACAGAGAACAGAGGAACACTGTACTTTTTATTCAGAGGATCACTTGCTTAAGAAATAAAAACCTCCCAGTGGGACTCCTTCAGTTCACGGGAAACTCATAAATATCTTCTGTTTTATATAAATGTCCAGAGTCTTTGGTTTGCAACTGTTTCCTTAACATTTTATTAAATTCAAATGTCTTCTAGATCCCTTTATTATTTTTAAAGTGACAGCTTTACAATCTGTGGTTGGAATTTGTGAACTGGTGCTATAAGTAATGTTTTTGTTACTCCCTGCTACATATTCCTCTAAAGAGTAATATACTGTACATTTTTGCAGAATTTATCATGCTTTGTTACTTCATTCAGCACTGTGGAGGCTCTTGTTTTTTTTCCTTGTTGGTTGCGTTTACATTATTGTTAAAACTAACTTTCAATAATGTTCCGACAACAGCTTTGAAACGATCTCATTTTGTTTGAAAATTACAAACTGTACAAACTATCATAAAGAGTTAAATGTATAGCCTTTTCAGGTGCAGAGAAAATGACAACTCCACTCACTGGCCTTCCAGCCTTTGTCCAGGATTCCAGGCAAGAATCGATGGAAACTGCTTACTGAACTGTAGCACCTTCCTGAAGCCATGAGCCCTAGGAAACCCAAAAGAGTAAACACAGTCTACTCTAAACTGGCTTAAGTTTTTGGTCAGTAACATCTGATGGTATTTCTTTTAGCCTTTCATCTTCCTTTTCTATTCAATGGCCCAGGGTAAATTACAAGCCCATCCACCTCAAGGTTGAAACTCAGGGATCGGGGATTTTCCCCTGTTTTAATTCCACTCAGAAGCTGTTTAGGCAACACAGAATTTTTGAAAAACACAGTGAAAAATCTCATCAAGAAAGGGAGTTATTATTTCTCTGCAGCATGATCTGTGTGTTGCCCACTACAGAAACAACAGTTAGGAAACCAATATCAAGTAATGCCTCTCTTTCTAAACAAAAAGGAATTAGGTTTCATCCTACTTCAACTCCAGCTTCGTGTGTACGCATCGTCTCCTGTGCGCGAATGCAACCTGCAATCTTCTCATTTGCTGAAATACATTTTCTGATAAAACAATGGTATGCAAGCTAATTATGTGTTCCATTCACAAAATTATAGTGTAGGCCTCGAAACAAGGAGAAAGTTCCCACCTCGAAAATGAATCACCGTGTTATTTCTGTAAGACCGTTTCATGCATGGACCAGAGTTTTTAATTGCAGAAACTATACAAGCATTTTTAAAATGGGAGGACTTAAAGAGAATACAGCACATTAATACTTTGGTCCATGAATATCGGCTTCATTGTTCCAGTTTCATGTTTTTGCAGTGTGCTAGTTAGCACTGCTGTTATTTAAAAACAACTACTTTATTGGAAGGATGAATGAGCCCTATTCCTGGGCATTCCCTGCAGTAATTCCAAATTAGAAATACTAGTGGGCTGCTCACGTCACAGTGACTCCTGGCTCCCTCTTCCCACGCTAAGAGAACACTTACAGTCAGATGGTACAGCACAGACTTCTCAGAAAGATCAATCTTTCAGAATTGTGCTCAAAATTATTTTTCTGCCTGGACAGGATGCTTTAAAAAATATGTATACTAATTATATCAACAATATTAGTTGGCCAATATCCAAAAACTATAACAGAAACCTAATTTTTGGCAAATGCTTCAAACATAAAATTGGCTTATTTTTTTTATAAGACTTTAGAAAGTAATAAGGATTTTCTCAAAACACGTTCTAAGAGGGAAAAGTTAAAATTTAACTTCTTCAAGAGGAACATCAAAAAAGTACAGTAAACTCCTGATTGTCACAGAGTAAGGTGCCTGTGATTGAATGGACCCTGCAATTGTTTATTTTTACTGTCCTTGAATTGTTTTTACTGATGCACGTTGTGCCACCATCTTACCCTACTGTATGTGTGAGCTTATGGTACAATTTACAAACTAGTGCTGTGCAAACATTCGATTTCTTTGGACTCACTGAGGGCAATCCTGCACATGTGCTGTGGGGATTGTTTTTTTTAAGCTACGTGAAGGTTATTGCAATTAGCTAGTTTTGAATTGTACAGAGGGTTTTCCATCTCTTGCACTATCCAGAGTGACTCATCACTCCTGTTCTACACACTTGTGGAAACACACGAACCTTCTACTGCCTACAATTTAGAATCTGCCATTTCGATTTACTTTATTTTATTTTCCCCTTTGTTAAAGCTGACTGCAAGGTCTGCTTTCTGAAGTTTTCCCCTGCCTAAGATTTGTTTAGTGCTCTCTCGAAATACGCAGGGGACTGCTGTGAAGGAGGGCACATGCCCTGACATTTCGCTCTCCAGTGAAGAAACGCTCCGAACGTTCCTGAGAGGTAGCATGTGTTGATTCTGATTAAGTTTTACATGGCTGTCCAATTAAATCTGACAGTTATCCCACTGAGGCAGGCTTTTGGGGTATCCAGCAGCTGTTAATTGATTTAGCTACTTGGTTTCACTCTGCTATGTAAGAAACCCGATTTTTACCCTCTGACCTATAACCATGAAGTTCATAAAACAGATACATTACATACGTTAAAGCCAAGAATTGCTTGGAGAACTTGACCATCCTGTAAAATAATAAAGACTAGATGACCATTTTCTTCTCTTGTCTCATTGCATGCTTGCAGAGCCTTATACTTCATGGGTATTTTCAAAAGAACTGATATGAATCAAAGTGAGTCTATGAGTCTAAATGTAAGAAATTCTGGAAGAGAGCTCTGTTTTGACATAGCCTTGGAAAGTTTTATTATATTGTCTTCTGTGAATTATTTTTACTCTTTCTGTAAATGCAGTTCAATGCACTGGTTCATTAAACTCAGCCATGCTCTATTAAACCTCACAATTGGTATACTGAAGAGAAACTGTCCTGTTTCTTAGAAACACTCCAGGAGAGAGCAGAACTGATCCATGCAGATCTGTCTGAAAAGACACTGGCAGGAAGGTTCAAAGAGCAATTCCTGATCCCAAAGGCATGCCACAAAGAAAGTTAAAGTAGACCTCTTCTGCCTTGGTTGTGGATGGCAAGTGTGTCTGTAGGTTTCTCATAAGCATCAGTACCTGAAGAATTTTGAGTTGGTACTTTGGACCAATAATGATAATGAGCAAACTCAACCTGGCAAAGAACTAGATCCAGCATTAAGAGGAAACTTACACATGCATTCAAAATCCTAAAAGGTGTCAGCAAAGTCAGATCAATGCAATGCTTTGGGACCAGTAATAAAACTGGAACACAAGAGTACTCAACATGAAACTCAAGAAAACTCAAGAGAACTAAGGGCTTGTGCACTAAAGCCTGGAACTGCTTTCCTCCACTGCTGCAAAATTTCAACTGCAGGCAGAATAAGAGAGAAATATTTAATTACTGGGAGGTTGTTGGTATTTATAGCAAAGGAGAAATCTTTGATAGAGCAAATGTGCACTGTTGTGCATGCAGCAGATTACAAAATTACACCTCTCCTTTAATTATTTTTCTCCTTTCATTAATATTGTAGCATTCCTCATACACACACCCCACCACTCTTGCTGATGTGGACTGTCTCAGTACTATCTTCCCTTTCAAGACTCACTTTCTTTTTCCTGTTCTAAGAACTGGGTGGTGTATTTACTCGTCTTTACTCTATTTTTTGTGTTATGTCTGTCTAGTGGATGCCCTTCTCTCCTTGACTAGCACACCTCCCTGTTAACAAAAGGACAATTAACCTGTTTGTGATCCTGAAGTCACCTTCTCCAGCCTGTCTGTCTATATCACCTGCACTAAGTAACCTGGAAGTCATCACAGTTTTTAAGGACTGGTTGAATAGTTCTGGGTGCAAATGTAGAGAGACCCCCTGCTAACTGAAAGATGTACAATAAAAAATGAAGACTTTCTAAATTTGAGAGCCCTGTTTTTTGTTCAGTTTATTTTCTCTGAATATTGCCACATAGTTCATTTCACTCCCAGCAGGTATCCGTAAATTACTGTTTGATTGAGCCCACAGACTTTGGGCCTTCTTTGAAATCAGCAACATTTAATGTTGATCTTAGAGAAGGCCTTCCTATGTTTGTACCTGACAGGAACAGAGAAACTTTCCACAGGCAGAGCTGGAACTATCTAGGCTGAGGTCAAGATTGGCAGACAAGGTTTTAGTAAGGGATTTATTTGAAAAGTTTATCATAATCCTCCTATATTGAGGCCCTTACCTCAAAGTGCACGTTGCAGCCATCCTGAGAAGAAAAATGAAAAACCTTGTGAAAATAGAATCCATTTTCTCTATTGTCAAAGCCTCAAAAGCTGCGTGTTTGGAGCTTTAAACGTTAAGATATTTATAAAAAAAAAACACATTTGAGCTGCCCTTGTCTGCAAAATCTGACCCAAGGCAATTTCTGACATTTTTATCTGAGGCTGAAAACAAACGAAATACATTACAAATTATATTTTTTGGTCCCAGCATAGTTTCTTATCATTACACAGCACTTTGCTGCATTGCGTCTGTTAATATCTCACAGTCATGAAAGACAACGGCTGTAAAAATTTGAAATTAATTTCTGATCTTAACAATGAAAGCTATGAATTTCTCTATGCATCCTAATTTCTGTTTGGGTGTTAATAGTAAAGAATTATGCACATCATTGTCCTGGATTTATAAGACTGTTGTGGATGAATGTAATTTCAAAATTCATATTCAGTATTAAATGTTTTTTTTAGGTAGTCTTGCCATTAGTTTTAACCTCTTGCCATTTAGACATATTTATCACCTTCATACTTAGTGTCAAACTTGCGCTGCAATCAAAATCTCATTTAATCATTCCAGAGGGATTCTAAAGGGAAAAGAGCAAATCGGATAATTAAAATATTCATGGGAGTCTTGAACACAGCATTACTATGCAGTTTGCCTGTCTTATCTAGAAGTCATTGAAGATTTTATGAGCTTTGAGGTGGATCACTGCACAAGCATTATGAAAATTATGAGCTCAGGTAGTGAGAATCCTCACTAGGCCTGTATTTGAACCCTGGTCTTGTGTCCGTCTAAAATATTGTGGCAACTAAGATAAAAGGAAAGGGTTTTTGAAAAGAATTTGGAGAGTACAGTGAAGCTGGCAATCTTACAGTGCCTGAATGTCTAAAACAAAGTCCTGATAAGGTCTGATACTCACCCTGTAGGACTATCTTCAATCAGAAAAAAATAAAATGAGTGTAATGTGTCATGTGATCAAAAAATCTAATTACAATCTTACACTACAGACATAACACATAGACACTTTCAGAAGATATCTCTGTGCCACTTTTTAATGTAAGACATTAGCTGTTCAAGGCTGTTAAAATTTTATTTTTAACATTGGATGCTATTATGAAACAGATTGCAAAGAGCAAAAGAAAACTAGTTTTATTAAATGGACAATTTCTAAACCTGGCATGATGGCGAATGTTAAACAAAATAGTGTTGATAATTACATGTAAAAAAATTGTTTAATTTAGAAATGGTTGCAGTTAAAGCTGGCACCCAGTTAACTGCCTGCTAGCTGGATGAAGAGACAGGTATTTCCTTAAAAAGAGAACAGTAAATACTGCAACTCCAATATCAGTATCCCAGGTAATTTACACCTTTTGTGACATGTTCCAAAATGTGCTTTGAATTTCTTCATTTATACAACAATACAGATCAAGGAAGACAAAGAGCCTTGAAAACATGTCACTTGAGTATAATTTCCAGTTACTCTGCACGAAACATATCTATAAACATACTTTATGAGAACAAAACACAGTGGGTCATTTAGGAACATTGAGTTGATTCCTTTCAAACTTGATTATGTTTTTTTTTTTAAATATAAATGAGCCATTGGGATTTGAACTGCTGGTGCTGTCTATCATTTTTCAATAGGTGTTATTGTGAGTGATAAAGGATAATTGCTTTCGCCTTAATCTTCGGAGTTTCAGCTAGACTCTTTTTGTCCATTGTTAAGGTAAAAAAAAAAGGCAACGGCTTGACATTTACACAACAGTTTGCAGTCTAACAATTTTGTATTTCTGCTTATTAGGACCCTGGTCTCCCTGGGATATCAAACTCTGGGGTTAGCATGCATTTCTAATGACAAAGCAAAGACAAAAAGTAACACAAATCAAAAGGCATCAAGAAATATTTCAAAGTGACAAAATGAAAAAGAAGACGTTATGCGACTTGGTTTTTATTAACTATTTTCCATTAGAAGAAAGTACATACTGAACTACAGCAGGTCTCTGAATAAGTCAGGTTTATACTTCATAGTGGAATGTAAACAAAATCTTGCTTCCATACAAAACCAAGAGGGAAAAATTTAGAGATAGAGACTTTACTCCTAATCTTGGGTATTCATAATTTACAGACATAGATGACAATAGAGACCTAAACTCAATCAAGCACTACTAACGAAAAACAGCACAAATGGTGAATAGCTCTTAGTCATGGGTGAAATGCCTGGAGGAGTGTCTCAGCACATACAGTCACTCATTCAGAAATAGGGAGTACGCTAATAGTTAAATGTACACATACAGTAGAGTATATACAGTACCTGCAACATAGAGAAGTAGCCAGGACTATGGACCAGAGAGGCCTGTATTCAAATCACAGGTGGGATATTACCCCCTCAAACAAACAAGAAACTACAAACTAACCACTCCTGTAAAACCCTTTCTCTAAATAGGTATTTGTAGTGAAGGTGTGATTGGAAGAACAGGTGAGTCATCAAGGGGTGGAGTCATTGTTTTCAGGAAAGCCACATTCTTCAGATTCTCACAGGGACATCAGGGAATTGGCTACACCTGGTGACCCTATAAAAACAATTCCCGAGGCAGTAAAGGTGGGTGTTCTAACAGAACCCTCAAGATTATAAAGCAGTTGAATGTAGTGGGATTCAGTTATGATAGCAACCTTGGTTGTTTTCTGGGTTGGGACACTGGTAAGTAAAAAGATGGTTAATGGGTGCACCTGGCCAACTGGAATCAACTGAGAGAGGTTATTGCCACTGCTCTCTGGGTTGAGATGCTTACTGGCTATGGAAAGATAAGGTTATAGTTCATGTGGATACCCCCTGGCCATGATACTCAATAAAAGGGTGGCTCCCCTACTACTCTTTAGCCTGTCATTGAAAGTCAGAATGTGTTCACAATTGATCTATTGCTCACTCTGGTATCCATGATGTTGAATGGGCCAGGGTGCAAGTGATTCCTCCTGATTGGGACATCAGTCTGTCACAGTGTTCACCCCCTGGCAATGCTGGTCCCCATTCATACAAGTGGGTAGAATGAAGCTACTGGGGTAAAGTAGCTCACCCAGAGGTACAACAGCAGTGTCTGCAGCACATACTCCAACCCATAACCTGTCAGTGGAGACCAGTGACTTACTCACTGTGCAATGTTTCCTCCCATCATGCTAAATAAAAGATTCAAAATAATATATATATAGTCTTTATAAGGTACTAGTAGGCATTAAGGATAAAATCTAACATATACATACTGCAGTGGTGGCAGTATGTTTGAGCTCTGGAAAGTTGCTGCAAGAAGGTTGTGGGTTCAAGTCCTATGTGGGAGAACATTTAGTGTTGTATTTTTGAGCACAGTGCTTCAGTAAATTGTCGAGCTTTGTAAGCAACTACACGGCAGTAGTTTGGCTAAAGGTAGTGGACAAATCAATTATATATTAAGTCAGAAGGATCACGTGGTACTTATGCATCTTATTTACCCATTTGTTTCATAACAAATGAACATAGAGGAAATACATTTCCAAAGGTTTATGTTTTACAATTCTTTGCTAAATTAAGCTGGATTCCAAGATACCCCTGCTTGGAAAGAAGCACTGTACTCTTTTGCCATTCCTGTCTCTTTAAGATGGTGCTACAGCTCTTTCTACTACACAAATAAACCTCCATTCACTGGACTCTCAATCCTGTTTGCCAGTAATGATGTCAGCGTATCCATAGCAACTATTCTTATGCTTTATCTCGGGCCCTCTCCTGTACAGGCTGTGTTCAAGTACTATTTTCTTTCATCACCACACAGGATCTCATTAGAGGTGGTTTAAAAAAATGAATTGTTTTTTTTGTACAATAAAGCAGCACTCTAACAGAAAGATGTATGTTGAAGGAAAGTGGTGGGGGGTATTGAATTAGTGATAAATGCTGTTTATGCAGTGGTTGTTTAATTTATATCTTACCCTTTAAAAGGATTTAAAGAGTGACTTTAACTTTGCAGGCTACTCTAACAATCCTTAGCCCTTCTTTGCAAAAAGTAAACAGGACTGTTTTGTAATGCAATAGTTCTATTGAATACTGCCAAGCTCTAGTTGGAAACCCAATGCACCAAATGTGAATAATAAAAACATTTGATCAAAGTGACACTGTGGAGGCCGTGGAGTCTCAAATTTGCAGGATAACACCCATACTTTTCTTCTTTTCTCTTTTCAGAGTGTTGGTAGAGGAGAGGTGTGTCTGTGGGCTAAGATGAAAGGCTACCAGGAGGTTCCCTATATAAGCCTTGGCTCTTTATGTGTGTGAGTTAAAGAACCTTCTCATGCTTTGCCTTGTGGAAGAGACATCAGCTGGACTTTGCAAGTTGACCAGCCATGTTGCAGTAGCAGATATTCTGGTTTCCTTCAAGAAACAGTTTGGATGAGTGGGAAAAAAATCCTGTCATTTGCAACCTTTCTTATTTACTTATAATCTCTGTACAAGAAAAACATCTGTGTTCTAGTCAAGAACATCAACAAGACTCAGATAAGGTAAACCTGCTTTGCTCTCAATGGCTAAAGTGGTTTGAGCTAAGGACAACAAACAGTAGCACGTATTGACTATATTGACATGTACTGTGCTATTAAAGTTTGTATTGGGGGGGAAAAAACAAATACACTTTCGGTGGTGCTTAAGTGAACAATGAGCAGTGAGACTGCTGGCACAGCAGCTATAGCACCTCCCAGGCTTCAAAGGCCTCTCCTGCTGACATCTTGTGTCTCAATGTTGTGACATGTCATGTGCTACTCATGTCAATAGCCCCCAGGCCTAAGTAAAGCTGTCTGCTGTCACAGCCCACTGCTCTCTGCCCTCTCAGCATTTACTCTCTGCTTTGAAAGGGCTCTAAAGGTCTAGTTTGGTTTCTGCCACACTGCACTGCCCTCTGACCTTTCTCTTAACTCGCAGACTCACCTAGGTTAGATTGCGTGTCCAGGGTTTTTGTTGGACAATGAACAGTCAGGCACGGGGAGCACATTCTGTTCCAGTGCCAAGAACATAAGCTGCAGGTGGGTAATATTTCATGTTACAACACTAATGCGGCAGTATGAGCAGCAATAGGCTATCACATATTCAGCGCATTCTGCATTTTTTATTACACTAAAAGTTTTTAGAAAAGGTTGAACTGCATTACACAAAGAACTATAAGACTTTATTTTTTCCACAAAGTTTAACAGATCATTTGTTTCATGACATTTCAGATGAAGTCTACCTTGTGAGGGAATAAAATGGAACCACAGTGCAGAAAGCTTGTTGTAACCATGTAAACAACAACTGTATTGCACTGTGGCTACATTGTTAAGACTATCTGGAAGAATATTTGTCCAAAATGTCATAAAATGATTTTTAATCATTTAATTGGAGTCTACAACATAAAAAAGCTTCTTTAGTTATCTGTCCTCCTAGGTCAATATTTTTTTACAATCATTAGTGATAAAATGGGTATCAAGTTGTGCACTTTTGTATATTATATTATCACATCACATCACTTTCAATAACTACTAATCCAATTCAGGATTACAGCAGCGTGTTACTTGGCAGATTCAATCCAAACCCTCTAAACTTTTTAAAAGCATTATTACTCCATAGAATGGGAATTCTTCCTAATTTCTTGGTTATGAGTAAGTGAGAGATGGCCATCTTGACTCAAAAGCCAGGCCCAGTGGTGTCCAGATGACCACCTGTTTATCAGACAAAACTTGTAGAATGAGCACAACTGCTCTAAATGAGTAATTAACACTCAAAGGGAGTGAGGGAAAGGAGCCATCATGAGCTCTGAATGAACGTTGCCACTGGTCTGGGTCAATTAAGATGCTTAAAAGTCCTGATGGGGAAGAAAAAGATTTAGTGTTTTTCTAGGCTCTAGCATTTCTCCTAACCTGAAGGCCTGTGGAACTCTGTGACTAAGGGAGGCTAGAGGAAATACAGTTTACACTTTACTCAAAGGAATCAGCATAAGAGAGTATTATCTCTCTACAGCTGAGAAGGAGAGGAGTGAAGAAGGCACAGGTTGATTCCAGTGTACATCCTTTGCCTTTCCACCCACAAATTGATGGGCGGTCCCTGAATGTGCAAAGTGAGAGAGCACAAAAAAACCACAAATTGGCTGCTGTTGTGTCAGAGATATGTGTTGTTACAGTGGCATCCCTGGCCAAACAGGATCAGCCAGGAAAAATTAGAGATAAGATGACTGACTAGTTGTTAGTGAAGTCCTGGTGCTTAGTGAAGAGTTAGAGCAAAAGAGACTATTTAAGTGAGGATTGCAACTGTGTAACAGAATTAATTTTTAATTGATTACTTTAGTGCCTGGTTGTGCTATATGAATAGTGATAAGTGAAGATTAAGAATTAGGAGATGTACAGTTAATTTGATGATACTCTAGTGCCTGGTGATTTGTTGGAGGAGTAGTTGAGAAAATCTAGTGACTTGTGCTAGTAGAGGCACTGAAGATCAATGTAGGAAGAGGAGGGTCTTGCAGTCTTCCCTGAGAAGGGAATATCACGCAAGGGCTAGAATCCTTTAGGGAGTCTAGAAAATAAAGACAGACCACTTAAAACGTTAAAACTAGGGTGTCACACTGGCAGTGCTGGATTTTAGGTGTTTCTGTCAGCTGTTGGCACATTGATATTCAAAGTACATGAGGAATATAATAAATGCAGTACACTTTATCACTTAAAAGTTTAAAAGTTTTTTTATCATACAGTATATGCTATGTTGTTCTTTTAATAACAGAGCTTTGAAAATGCTTTTTGATTAAATCAGGAGTGTTAAAAATGTTTGTGTCTAATTTTATATCTTCCAAGTCAGTTTGTCTCTCAAAAATAGCAAATGAGTTTTTCAGCAAGGCCTCTGTAAAAAACATTTTGGGTTCCTAGGAGAGGTATTAAAAAGCGCTTGCTAATTTTTTTTTCCTGATAGTGGGTAAGTGTTTTACAGTGCTAAAATAAGCTACAACTTCAACTGTGTTCAATGAAATCCTTTGTTTGAAAGAAACATGGATGGTTTCCAGTTTGTCAGTTTTCCATGGATGGTTGCCAAAGGTTTAGAAAGAGCCTAAAACTATCTTCCTTCACTACTATCTGCTATATGCTCATCAGCCTTCCCTCATGTTTTATAGCCTGTTGTACAGTACGTTCACCAAAGTGAAAAGATAGAAATGTGATGAGTGTGACTATTGCTTTCAGGCTGTGAGTTTCTCACTTTTGGTGATTTCAGTAAAATTAGCAGCAACAACAACAATATGTGTAGATGATATGAGGACATTATATGGGGCAATTTTCCTGCAAATCATTTTATTTTATAATTCAATAGTGTAGTTCATCGTGATATGTTATGATTTCTGTCTAAAGAGCTTTTGTTACCTATATCTATAAAATAAGAAACCTGCCATTTGTCATTAGGCATTTAATGTAACTGCAGCTAATTCCCACTCCTCTTCATACATACATTTATTTTACACACTGCTAAGCACTAAAGGCTTGATTTTAAATTAGATACTCGGATAGCAGCCCACGGAGAGTCAATGGGGTTTAGTCGAAAGGGGTCTTGTTAAAAAAAACTAAAAAGAAAATCGAGTTGACAGAGCTTAGCACAGCAGGGAATCTGCAGTGGATAAACAGGCTATATAAGTATGACTCACAGCACAGAATCATATTGCTCATAATGCATTCAGTGTTATTTCTGAGCCCACTGGCCCAGGGGAATGTATAATTACCTGTTGGGCAGCAACACTGTGTGGTACCTCTGTGTGTGTATGTGAGCCTGTTTGCAACATGAAAGAACTGGTGAGATCAGGGCCTGCAGTAGAAGGCCAGGCCAGCGGGACAGCTGTAGGGTTGAGACCAACTCATCAAAAACGTGAGAGTTTTGCTATTTTTCAGTTCCTTAAAATCTACTATATAGGCCAATAACAAGAGCTACCAACCCTTCAGTCAAGAATGTTATTTTTTAAAGAAAATGCAGCTTAATATAATTTCAAAAAGTTAAATAATTTTCTTTTGAAAACATAATTCAGTAGATTCCCATGTTTCACAACTGGCACATTATTTTATTTTCTTGAGTGTTAATCTGCATTAATTGATTGGTGGAACTTATATATTCAATCAGAATTTTTGGTTATTGGCAACTAATTGGCTTGGCACAAATTAGTTTAAGACCTTTAAATCTAATTAAAAAACTATTAAATTCCTCCATGCTAACTTCTTTGTCCAATCCAGTGTCACAGGGGTGCTGGAGTCTATTCCAGAAAGCAACAGGCACAAGATAGGATAGAACTTCTACAGGACACCAGTCCATCATAAGGCACACAGACACAGACATACAGGCACTCACGCCAGGACCAATTTTCCCAGAATGTCTTTGGACTGTGGGAGGAGTCAAGAGGAAACCCACATGAACACAGGGAAAACATACAAATTCAACACAGACAGCACCTTGGGACCCCAGTGCTGCAAGGCAGCATTGCTAATCAATGCACCACTGAGCAGCCCAAGATTATTGTCATTACACCCCCTTTTCCACAAATCATTTAAAAACAATTGCACCAACATTCTAATAGTTTTCGATTGGCAATAAATGAACTTAGGTTGACCTACAGTAGAGTATACCAATCTGATATTAACAGTATGTAATAAAGCAAAACTACATTTTAATAATATTTTGGAAGTAACATATTGTGGTAAACATAGTGTGCTTCCAACCTGACATACATTTTTCCATAATTGTAATTTTCATGAAAAACTGACATTGAAAAAATTACACGTTGAAAAAAAAATGTTTTCTATTTCAATGAATTTGAACTCCAAAAAGAAATCACCTGATGTGAGCTTCTTTGAAGATGAGCAGACAAAAACGTTATAGTCAAATGCCATGCAAAACTCCCCTGGATGCAGTTTCCACGTAATGAATTTATTAGCTTCATGGCTCTTTTCCCCCTCACCCCACCTGCATTTCTGCAAACTGGGTATGGCAGCACTGAAAAAAAAAGATTGAAATTATTCCTTCTCCAAGGCAACTGAAAATTCTATTAACCTAATTGATTGTTCTGTGAACTTGCCCATTGATTTACTACAGGCACACTCATTACGCAAGCGATGCTCTATTTTTAGTGCCATAGAGGAGGGGAAGGCAGCCTCCTGAGTAAGAAGTGAAGGCCACCCTTCCCAGCTAAATATATGGCATGACAGCAGCTGAAAGGAGCTTTCAGAATACATGTTTGAAAACCAAAAAATACATTTTAGCGTAAAAGCAAGAAACCCAGCTGTGCTCTTACATTTTGCTTCTTAAATATCTACTGGCTACTTTAAAAAACATCACTCTTTGTATGAATAAAGGTATAAATGGAGAGTAGATTTACAGGTGGGGTTTCTGTTCTCTTGGTATCGAACCTCCTTCACCATCCAGCTGTTGTGTAAAGGGAAGGGAAACGACACACCAGAGGTCAGGAATGGTTCACGGCTTCACACATGCCCCGAGTGACCTTGGGAGAGGTGCTCGTTCACAGCTCCTTGGCATGTTTAAGTCTGGTGTCAAAATGGGAATCACTCACACTTGCCACAGATTTTGAGGCACAGGCAACGATTTTTGATTTTCACAACAGAGGAAACACACCATGGGCAGCAACCCTTTTGAGATCCCTCTGCTAGACTGATGGGGATGCTGTGCATCAGGCACATGTCCTGGAATAAGATTGGAGAAGGGCTGATTGCAGGAGGTCAGACTTCAGGCTCAGACCCTGTCGGTTTGACCTCGCAGGATGTGCAGTTTTGTTGTGGCAACAGGGAGGCCCATCAGCCCCAGCCAGCTCCTTCTCTCCAGGGCAGAGCACCCAGACCAAAGGACTCAAAATGCAGAACCGTTGTTCACCATCATCCCATACTTTCTGTTACTTTTCGATTAATTCTCTGATTGTTATTACCATCATAAAAACGCAACATGTATGTGCAGATTTAGCTCCTGTGTCATGATTTGTTTTCAAACGGGGGATCCTTCTCTATGGAGTCTGCATGTTCTGTCTGTTTATGTGTGGGTTTTCTTTAGGAGCTCCAATTTCCTCACATTTTTTAAAGGCACGCTGGCTTGGTTAATCAGTATGTCTGAAATGTCCCTGTGTGCACACCCTGCAATGGATTTAAAAAACAAAGAGTTTAAGAACATTCTTAAGTGCAAATTTTAGTAAACATGAGCTGAAGAGTCTTGGTAATAAGAAGTCCCAGCATGGTGTGAATTTTTAATCTGCATCAATGGTTTTGAGCAAATTGTTGAAATATGCACTTTCATAATGATGGTAACAGATATGGAATATATTGCAAATTAATCAACACTTTCCCATCTCTGACAACCACCACTGGTTTCTCTGTCTTTTCATAAAATCTCATAAAAACATTCTTTATCTGTGAATATTACTTTTCCTTTTAAGATAAAAAAGCCTTTTCTGTTTCTCTGTGAAGTAGAAATCACAGAGGAGCGCTTACATGATCTTTAAAGTGGAAGTGACGGCTGCACCCTGCTGGAAACATTTTAATTCTGGTGCTCCTCTTTGATTTCGCTAATGAAAATTTATATTATCCAGATATCCAGCAGGTAGACTAATCAGCGTAATGATGGCAGTGAAAAGTGTTAGAGAATTTATGAAGTGTGGAATACAAAACAACAGGGTGTGCAGCCCTCACCTGTTTGTTTTGACTTATACATTCAATTACCTTCCTATTGTTTGATCTTCAGATTTTGCGGTGGTGATTTCTACAGCCGAAGGGCTGTGGAGGTCTGTTCAGGATAAAAACACACATTCTCATACAGTGATAAAGGAGCAGACCAGCCACAGTGGACAGATTTGACAGGCCTGGACATCAGCAAGAGAGTGTAATAAGGTTATTTTACTAACATGATGAAGAACATTATAAGGGCAAATGTTTTTATTCTTTCTTTTTACTTTTACCCAATGACTTCCTCTATTTATATGTGTTATTGAGTGGTTGTCGGACGAGGGAGCAGTAGTTCAGACACAAAGACTCGCATATGTGTCCCACCATAGCTTTCAACTTACTCAAAATAATCACATTTAAAACATTTTCACTGTCTAAAGGTATGCACGAATACTTTAAAGAAAGAACTCTGTCTACTAAATTAATCTGTTTTCTTTAATATGCAAATGTTTGAGATGCAACTGACCAATTGTTTTGTAGGTGTTTTGCTGTTTTTTTAAAACACTACAACCACTGCAGGCTCATATTTCAGTGATTTACTGATATATCTGAGACCCATTAAAAGGTTGTTGTCAATATAAGAACACCAACTGGCAATTGGATTTAGCCAAAATTAATGTCCTTTGAGGAATAATGACACAAACTTGCACTGTGAAAAGCAGTTATTACAGTACATGAGCATAATGGAATGAGCACCGGTCCTTTGAAGATCAAAGAGATGGATCAGTGCCGTGGATTAACCCCATATTACAAGGAAGAAAGTTAAGGGGGGAGACAAAAAGGGAGAGTATCATTTCTAGCAGACATCTGTCTAATACTCCCAGAACAGGTTATCTTCCAATGCTTGCTCTGGTCTTTCCTGGAGAAAAATAAAGACGCATCATGTTGGTGAAGAGGGGGAATGGCTTTAACATTTTCCACACTCATACAGTTTTCCTGCAATTATTTAATGCAGCTTATACCTCAAAAGTCAACAAAAGTGGTTATCCTAGGTTATAGCATCCCATTGCAATATGAGTTTATCATCAAATCTAGGACTGGGACTGGAATTTTCAAAATACAGGCATTGCAGCGGAAATGTTCACCATTCATACTGAAAGGCTTCCATTTAACTACTGTATACTGTATGCTGTATACAGTATGAGCACATGAATGTACAGAAATATTCTATTAATACTGTACCTTTCAAGCAACTAACTTTTTTAAATTACGTTGTGTAAATATTTTATTTTTACGTCGGTCTACAAACATATTGGATTTATCGGTCAGTTTCCTGTTTTTGGTTAGAGATTTCTGATGCACTTGGACACTGACTCTTCTTGCTGACAGACCCTGAGCCTGGAATTTCAAATGATAAAACTCTTCATCCATCCATTTTCTTACCGCTTTATCCAATTTTGTGTTGTGGGGGAGTTGTTCCCTAATCTCAGTAAGCAACAGGAACAAGGCAGGATACATTCTGGATGGGACCCCTTTCATTGCAGGATAGACACATAGACACAAATCCACACCAGGGCCAATTTTCCTAGAAGCCAGTTAACCTAGCAGTAACTCTTTGGGCTGTTGGATGGAAACTGGAGCACATTCCAGGAAAGCATCCCAGGAATTGAAATCAGGACCCCAGCACTGCAAGGCAGTAGTGCTAATCGCTGCGGCCCCATTTCAAAACTAAATGCTGTTAAAGCCAACTCTCACCTTGAGCTATGTGCAAAACGTCTGTAAAAACTTCACAGGAAGGTGGCTGCTCCCACATATGTGCTGAAAATATTTGTGGCCGTTTGTGCAAGTTGAAGCTTGCGAATGGAGGCTAAACTCTAATGGCACAGAGGCATTTTTTCTTACCAGTATAAGTCACAGCTTTGTGAAAGACAATGCTTAACCTCAAAGGCCTGTAAATCTGTCAGATCTAATGGTTTATTGGGAAGAGGTACTGTATCTCTTCATAGCCTTAACTATCCCCGTCTAAATCTTGTCACTTTCTTGTGTTTTAGGTATGACAGAACTCAGCTGGTTTCTTCCCCTGGTCAACCCCAAAACGACAGCGATCATCGGCAGAAACTGTGCGCTGGAGTGCAAATAATATATTTCTTTTCAGTCATCTCACAATGGGGTTTGCATGACGTTTAAAAACGTCACATGTTTCCAAAAACTACGTTTATCCAGTACATATGGTCAGATATGTAATGTCTCAGTGGACTTCCCAGTGAATGTATATTTCAGCTTGTGGCACTATCTTTTTTCATTTTATTTTTTATTTTTGAAAATGAACATACTTTTTTTTTTGCTGGGGCACAGAGGAATGTGGATAGCACAGTGAGAAGTGGATGAGAGAAATTTGGAAATCTGCAGGACAGATCCTCAGGAAGCTGTAGATAAATGTTCAGATTCTCAACTCACAGTTTATCAGTTAGCATGCAACACTGGCAATTTTCAGATTTAAGTTTCTATTTTTAAGAGAGTATGTCACTTTTAAAGTTGACTGACAGAGTGTAATAATAAGCAAATGTTTTGTTTGAAAGGAGTGCATTCTTCCTTAGGGGAAAACAAGTCTTTTTCAAGCACCAGCAAGTCTGAAATCTGCGTGCATTGAGGCAAACCAAGTCCTCAATGATGGTTTCTCCAAGTTCCACCTTAAGCCTGTTCTACTACAGTATATGCAAATCCTGCAGATAGTGATCTTCAGAACATTTATAAAGTGCTGCTTTGAGGCTCTTAAGAAGCCCTGTGTTAAATAGTGTCATGGGCAATTCTTTGCTGTTGCTGTATCTGTGACTAAATGATGGCCTTCTTTTTCAGCATGTTAACGCGAGACGTAAATCAGAGTTGGTTAGAGTTCATTTCCCTTTACTGACTCCAAAACCATAAACATGGAGATGTCTGCATATCTAGTCTCTTTTGTAAGGAACATGGGATTCAGCAAGTAGAGGGAATCTTTGGGAAGAAACAAATGAAAATGAGAATCTTTACAATTATTAAACTACTGTAATTATTGCTTGTATTTAATCAATATTTCACATTTTCTGATTATTTGATTTTTATTTCAAAATGTGGGTCACAGCATATGCATAATACATGATTAAAAAAATCTGTGAACATTAGTTTGTTAATAGAATAGAGCATGTGAAGCACAAATTGGTTAATCTAAACCTCTGGATAAAGACAGTTATTATGTGTCACTCTACAGAATCAATCATCATTTCAGCAATCTACTCCCATCCCCTGATTATACCTCAAATATCTCAAATGTGGTTCTATTTTAAATAGTCTGTAGGCCAATATGGTGCCTGGGGTAGCACTGTCACTTCAGAACTCCTGGGTTTGAATCTGTCTGTCTGGAGTTTTCATGTTCTCTCTGCCTTATATCAGAGCTCTCTAGGTTAGTCTCTAAACTGACTCCTGTACATGTGTGTGTTTGTCCTGCAATAAACTGGTATACAAGGTTCAAGGACTTGAAAAACACCTACAACAAGCTCTTGTATGCACTGCCTTAATGTAAATGAATTTAATTTTCTTTTAATACTGCTTTAATTCTGACCTCCCCTTAGTAACCCCATAGTTTGTCGAACAGCAGCAAGAAGTGATAACAAATGTAGACATTCAAAATGAAAGAAAGATTCTGCTTTTCCCGATCCTTTACACAGCCTTCTTTAGATCTATGTTCTGCATTCTAAGCACAGCTCCTCTTTAATTAAATCAAATTGCTGCCTATTGAAGCTCCATTTGTTTTTAAAGGAAATCTGGACTATAAAATGGCTGAGTATGTGAGTAAAAAAAGTACCATCAAAACTGTTTAGACATTGATGTTTTTTAGATGGTGCAGAGTTTACAGCTGAGAAGAGTTACATTAGTTGTCTTTAGTGATAATCCCATCTCCTTGAAAAAATCTAAAGGATTCTGTTGTTTTTATTGTTGTGCCACACTGTAAATTGGGGTGAATGTGTCCCACTTTTCTCTCCTGCTTCTATTTCAAGTACAGAGGCAGCTTTCCTGCTCTGTGTCAAGTTCGTTTAAACCATCTCTGAAACAACAGCTGCAATACTTAGTTTCCCATATATCCTTTCCGCCTCTATATAAGAGGAAACAGAAGACGAAAACTTACAGTACATTTTACAAGGCAGGAACCATACCATTTTCTGCTTTCTGTGATCAGATACTAGATAAGGTTTAAAATTAGCTTTGTTTTTCATACCAGGTAATTTGAGATTCGGATCACATTAATAAAAAATATTAAAACATAGCAGATTATTTCAGTGGAACAAGCACATTGATGTCGAATAACTGTACTGATGGCAGTAAACCCTTCCTTGTAACACAAATGTAAAACGCATGTGCTGCTTCTCTGTGAATTTAAAACTTCCCATTTTTAAATACAAACACAGTGAAAGTTAAAACGACAGTATTACAAAGAAAAAAAAATCAAAGAAAAATAAAACAAGCAAAAGCAGCCTTTTCCTGATTATGATGATGCTGGTGAAGTGATGACAGTGTGTAATGTGGCATTGTGGGTAGTGTTGGTGCTGCTTTGTAGCTCTCTAATGTCCTGGGTTCAATTCCTGACTGAGGCACATTCTGTGTGGAGTTTACATAGTCTCTCCATTTTTGTGCAAGGTTTCTGTGGGGGCTAAGTTTCCCTCCCACATTCCAAAGCCTTGCTGGCTGGGGTGATCGGTAACTCTAAGTCCCTGTATGAACGCCTGTATAAGCTTTCTGGATAGTCTAATTTTACTCAAAGCCACAAGTGATTTTTACCATTAGAACAATATTGACTGTTGATAATACAGTTTAATTTTGCATGAGAAGAAAATTATCTTGTCATTTAGCAATCTTTAATTTTCATTCATCAGATTTGTTCAAAAGCCGACTACCACAAAACCATACTTAGCCAACTAATCCGGGCAAATGTAATTGACTAATTGTGAGGCATCCCTCCTCTCGAAAATAATTTATTCCTCATTCACATCCATAAAGCTACAAAACTTTTTTTGAGTGACAGAATACGGATCTTTCAGGTTTCACTTTTGGATAAAGAATGGCTAAATTCCAGTAGAAGATTGCCATTCAGTTGTGTTTTTGTATAAAGAATGGAAAAGCATTGACTTCAGTGGTGTAGGAGAACATAGCGCCAGAACTCAAGGAGCACAATCCACAGAAGGGAGAAGAGGATCTCAAACATCATGACATTTAATCCCTGCCATCATTTATTTATACGTCATTAAAGTTCCTTTTGTAGAGCCAATCCTTTTAATAACAGGAGCAAATGATCCCTTGTGTCTTCTGATACCTAAGTCAAAGAATGAGCCTTCTGCCGTTAAGGTTGGCATGGCAGAGAGACATATCAGTTTGACATGCCTTATCCCTGTTAGCAATCTGCCAGGGCATGTCAAAGAGTTTCTGCAGCCCTGCTGACTACCCTAGTTACCTGAGGTTGGGAATACCTGCAGCCCCAAAGTGGTACCTATACTGTATGGTGTTATGCAAAGCAAATAAAAAAAAAGCTGAATGTGAGATTCATTAGTTAGCAATTAAGTCATTTTTTAGAAATTGTTCAAGTGCAGGTTTATGATGATGTCTTGTAGGAAATTGAGGTGGTTAGAACTGCAGTAACAGAAAGGCCAACCAAGGGTAAGGAGTACAGACAGTGCAAGGCACAAGGAAATTCCTCACTTTATTTTATTTGTTTTATACCAGGCTGCAAATAAGGGACATGTGCTGGAATTTATCTCTCTTACCAGAACTCAGTCTGAAATAGATGTTCAAAATTCAGTCTTTCTATTACTATTGCAGCAAATTATCTTGCATCTGAATATTTCAGAGAACAGTTTCAGTGAAGCTGCAGCTGTAGGCAAACTGAGCTTGTAGTGAACCCAGTGATGTGTGGTGTGACTGCTTTCTGAAGCCTGTCCTTGTTCCTGAGTTATTTAAATCACACACCCTCACAGGAAAAGGTCTGTACTGAGCACCTTCCCACACTGTGCTACTCTGTGTTGTCTGCAAGAGCACTTCCAGAAGTGTGGCCTGTGTCATGGGTACCCATGCATAACCTTGCTGCTGAAAGCATATCTGAACTCTGCCCGCTGGCACATGCCTGCAGGGCAGAATTCCTGCTGCATATAAAAAGAACTTTTATAATGATCAGTTAACTGAAGTTCCCTTACAAATTCACATTTTCAACATACTGACACCAAAAGTAATTTATTTTGCGTGCAAGACTTAAGGAGTAAAGAAACACTCAAATTCGGGCTTATAACTTCAATAATCATAAAATGCAGACTACTTTTTAATTTTCAAGGACTGGCCAAAAGGGATGTAGCATACATTTTCTAAACTAAATAGAGTTTAATTATTCATTGGCGTCGACAGTACAAATATAACTGTTGATCTTCAGTATTATTCCCATTTATTGTCTTGATATTGATCATTCTTGATCATTCCCTGTGAAGGGGAGGCAGAATTATCCATGGAGCACTGATAAACTCTAGCAAGGAACTAAATGAATGCTAAGGAAACAGGAAGCAAAAAAAAGTAAAAATAACAAATATTCCAAGAATGACATAAAGAAAAAAAAACGATAAAGTTCAAAGTTGCAGGAAATTACAAAAAATGTTGCAAATGGTAGGAGAGCAAGGCGGCTTTCGCTGCTGATAACCTCAATCTGACAAACTCTTCCCCGGTCAGAAACCCCTGCTGTCACTGCCGAGCTTGGAAAGACACCAGCACTAATCCCTGCTTTTGATCTTCTTTAAAGCAAAACCCATCATCGCAAATGTTGCATGCAATAAATAGAAATCATCCTTTCAGCTCTTTCAATACCCTTGCGACAGGAATTTGCCATGCTTAGAGCAAAACAGACATGCACGCACACGTACAGTACGTGCATTAGTGACGGCAGATATTTGAGATCTTTCTTTTTATTTCCTCTTTCAGGATTATGCACAGGGGCAGCTGTGTGATGTAATGGTTAGGACCTCAGTCTCCAGGGTGGAGGAATGTGAGCTGAAATCCTGGGTGGGACACTGTTGCTGTGCCCTTGAGCAAAACACTTCACCCAAATTGCCCCACAAAATGCCCTCATGAAGGAATCAGATTCTGGGTCATCATTGTAAATGAGCTTTTGTTCTCAAGTGACTTTCCTAGTTCAATGGAGGAATAAATATCTGAAAAAGCTGTAGTACTTTAATTAATGAGTTGAAAGAAGAGATTATAATGTTGTATTCTTGGTTCAAAGACGGGAGGCTGTGTATTACTGTAACAACAATTATTCTCACCATCTAAAGCACCTTTGCATTAGAAGATATATTTTTGATGTAGAAGGAATAAGATTATTTACCAATGCATTAAGTGTAATGAAGCTTATAATACTCTTCACCCATTCATGCATGCTGAATTAACTGATTTAAGACAGTAAGTGCCAGAAGTACGTATATCTACAAGTGCATGGATGTCTAGGAATTTATATACTGTAAGTGCTGGCACTTTGTAGCTTAACATATTTAAGCTAACTGCAACTTGCTAAGATGAATCAGTGTTCAGAACACTTAGATAAAGCATCATTTACACATAATTGTGGTGTAACAGTATACTTGTGCTTCCTGAATGAATGAATAACTTTCTTTCAGATGCTGGGTGCAAAAACGAACATCTACAGCTGTAGAACACGTGTACGTATTTGTGTGTGAGTCAAAACAAAATGAGAATTGTTTTGTTTTTAAAGTTACACCTAAGTAAATGTTTGCCGAAGAAAGTCCTTTATTTAGATTTGATATTTGATTAAATAAACTGTTCAAGGTTATGACAATCATGCCTGCGATTGCCAGTTTACTATCAATGGAACTGTTCTGCAGCTTGATAAGCCTACAAAGGGCTTTTGAATTTATGAGTTTTAAATTGCATAAGCACATTATTGACTATTACTGACACCTCTTTCATCCTCTAGTTTAGATTTCCCAAACCGAAAAAAAGGAAATAGGGCTTAAGTTTTCTAAAGGGGCACCTAGCATTTCTTTCCAGCAGTGGAATGCAGTCATCCCAATGAGGATAGGCATTCCCAAACCCTTGCAAATAGGTAAAGGCAAACACTGGGCACAGAGTCAGACATTTCCAAAACAATGTGACTACATTGTGATATAAAAGTGTGATTATCCATTACATTCAGATTGTAGAATGTACAGGGGAAGACCATGTAGCCATAATGGAAATGTTGAAAGAGGGTTGGGAAGTGGGAGGTGACCCAATGGATATACAGTAGTTGGATGAGTCCCAGAAGTTGCACACAGTAGGATGTTATTCATGATGGAGTGAGACAGATTGTGCTTGAGATAGCAGAGCCTAGGATTTTTCCCCCAAAGTGAGAAAACAGAAAAGCAGTGCACCAGCTGAATGGTACTGTGTGACAAACATAAACATTAAATTCCCTTTTGAGGCATGACAAAAGACCAAGCATGTGATGATATAGATTAATTGTCAAATGTCTCAGGCAGAAGAGACATTTGACTGGGGCTCTTTGCAAAGATGAGATTTAGGTTTAGACTGTAGGATTGGGCTACAGTGAGTCCCAGGACCTGTCAGGCACTGTGCAAAGAGAAAAGTCCCAATCCTACCTCATATGAAGCTTGCCCACATTTTGGGCATAGGTGATGGTCAACCAAAAGGTAACCCTGAGTGCCAAGATGTACAGAGCTTTTATGCTTAGTGATTCAAATGAGGCCTGTATCAAGGCCCTCACAATCTAAGGAAGGTCTCAAGAGAGGACTGAAGACTTCACAGGTGAGGACAGTAGCCTTTGTGTATAGAGGAAGCCTTCCCATCATCCCACAGCGACTGTAGGAATTCAGGTACTCTTGAGATGGGACAAGGAATTAAGTCCCAAGAATTAGGTATCGGGTTGTGCACCTCAAAAACTTCATACTTGAAGAAGTGCTTGTGTCAGGTGAACTGGTGTCACCTGGTCTTGGTGGCAGTGGAATTTGATGGCCCTTGAAATCAAGTGAGCACCTTATCAATTTCAGGTGTATCCAACAGCAATTGAATACCATGTTGTGGAGCAAGTGATTGGTGATGAATTGGACATCAGCCAGCAGACCAGATGAGCTAGGAGTATATGATATGACACTATAAGTTATACCACCAAAACCTCCTGAGCATTTGTGAGTCAACCTGCAAGTATGAAACTCCTTATACAAGGCACTTACCGGGACATGCTGGAGCCTTTGTTGAACAATAGACTGCTCCAGTAAGAAAAGTTTCCAAAGCTTGTGCTCACTTGTAATGGTCTACACCTTGTACAGCTAGGAAATACCCTGTTGTGCAACACAAGATTGGGTTGCAGCTGTGCAGACCTACCGCCACAGAAAAAGAAGATGTCCAGTAATCGAACGAGTAATTCACAATCCAGAAAGGGGAAGGAATTCAGCTGGTACATGGTCCAGAGAATCAGAGAATCTGAATTAAAATCATAATCATAATCCAAAGATGAGTTCAAGCCAATCAATTGATCAATGCAATGCAATCCAGATGTGAGCTTAGAATGTAAGGCAAAAGTAAATAAAAAAAAGTATTTCTTAATAAAGAATTAGAGAAAACATTGATAAGAACATTTCTTATGCAAAGTTGTAAATTTGTCATTCACCATAAATTTATGCCTTTCACCCCACAGTATCTCAAAACACTTACATTATAGTATAACACCCACTTGGACCACCATTGAAGAGCAGTACCTATCCAGGAAATGCATAGCAGACATTCTTTTTCTACAACCACTCTATGCTCCATATCAGATATAGAAGCAAGAATTTGCTGCAATAGTTGAATATAAGGGCAGCTTTAGGTATGGTAAATACTTATCTTACAAACAGTAGCAAGGGATTTACAAGTACTGTACTTAAGGCTTATGTTTAGCATAACATCCAAATAACAGCACCTCCTGCAGAATTGTGTCTCTTGCCATCTCGCTACTCCATGCTAGAATTCCTGATCCAGAGGGAAGACCTCTACTTACTTTTCCAGCATCTGCAACAATTTGGTTTTCCTAAGAATTCTCCAATCCCTGTATTGACCAGCCTGCCTTAGTTTAGCTTCTGAGATCTGATTAAATCCATCTAGAAAGCCATAATACTGTTTTCGTGCCAAAAGACAAAGCATCAAAAGATTCTGCTTATAAATAAAACATATAAATGAACAAATAAACACCATTTTATTTTAGAAAAACAAACACAGAGACACAGATGCCTCCCCCCGTTACATCCTTCACTGCTGTTAAATCTGAAAAGAATAAGATTCATGAAAACAAAGAAGGCCTTTAAAAAATACTTGAATACATGTGCTACAAATGTAGACCTGTTTTTTGTTGCCAGTGTTTCTAATACATGTGCTTAGGAGTGCATGAATCTGTGGATTCTTTAATGTCTTACTTAACCCAAGACAAAAAGCAAGTGGTTTTATAAGTGAATTTCAGTTTTATCTCTGGTTTTGTGTCCTAGTTTTGTGAAGATGTCTCTGTGAGGGGAGCCTTCTGGAAAAGATACTGCAAACATGAATTGTTGGAAAGCCTTCAAAGTTATTTTCAGAAATGTAACTCACAGTGTGGGCAATTGGGCTTGTGGTCTTGTGTCTATCTGCAGTCAAGTTTGGCCTACACGTTGTGTTGAAGAACTTCCAGGTGACAACAATCAAGTACAGTATCCAAAGGATTCTCCATGTGACCTCAGCGCCTTCTGGTTTGTCAGCTTGCAGATATGTAATAGTGCTTAATTAAAAAAAAAATGTTTCTTCATTTTCAGGTGATAAGAAAGTCTTTAAGTCCAAGCTGAAAAAAGTAAAAGTTGTTAATTACATAACATAACTGAAAGTTCAGTTGCAGTAAAAAAGACATAGCTGGAACACTCTGCTTCAGTCATTCATCTTCCCAGCATGGAAAACACCAGAAAGTCCTTGCACACAATCTACTGGATACCGAAGTGTAATGCTGACGGTCATTGAAAGCTCTCTTACAACGGACACCAGAAGGCACTAATGAATGCATTTGAAAAATCTGTTCACAAGCATCTGGACAAATTATTTTAGAAAACAATCAAAACAAAAACTACCTTAGGTTGGCTTTACACAATTGTAGTTTAGTCCACTCTTCTGAAATGCTTTGACTGGCAAATGCTTAGCAGCCATTGTATCTTCTGTACTATGACATCAAAACAACATTGAAACAGAGGAAAGAATGCTCTGGAAAAAGTCAGACTGTATGGAAGAAGGCATCATTCTCTCAGCGACGCTCTTTGGAGGTAGAATAATTTCTATCTACTGTATGTGGGTGCTGAGATATCATTCGCACCTCATAAGTGAGAACAAACCATTTACTGTAGCCGTATGCCTTAGACTTTTAAAAATCTTAATAACAGCAAATGTGCTGTGCAGCCAATTTCAAAAGTGGATTCAAAAATGGATACCTTTTAAAAACACAATAAAATACTAAAAATAAAAATCATGTGGTAGAAAAACACGTGTGATTACATAAAGAATAGGAAGAAAAACAGTGTACAAGCACCTTTTAAATCCATGATAAAATCTTTTTTTTTAGCAACCTCTTCCAATTTAGGGTCACAGGGAGCCTATCTCAGTAATAAAAGTGCAGTACACCCTTGATGGGATGCCGGTCCATCAGAGGGTACACAAAGAGACAAGCATATATTCACACCAGGACCAATTTTCCCAGAAGGGAATTAACACCAGCATACCTTTGGACTGTGGAAGGAAACAGAAGACCTGGAAGAGACCCACACCAGCATTGGAGAATATACAAACTCCACACAGATTGCATCCCAGGACAGGATTTGAACCCAAGTCCCCACCTCTGCAAGGCAGCAATGCTGACCACTGTGCCACCCTTAAAAGCACAACCAAATTGGAAATCATTGAGGGAATTACAGAGTTTGATTGCAACAGAAAGTGGGTCCTTCATTGAATGCTGCCTGAGCCTATGGAGTATGGTTCACAAAATGAAGCTAGATGACAAAGAACCTCAGGTGGTGGTTTCATATGAGCTGGGCCATAGGCTCAGGCTCTATACTCACATCAGTTTAATCATTGACATATTAACTTGCTGACATTCCTGAAAACACAAAGAACATACAATTTACAAAACAGCAGAAATAGAGTCTATACATTATATGGCAATAACTGTTTCCCAGGATACAATACTGTTGATGAAAGGAAAAGTCAAAATAAGATAGTCAATCCATCAAGTAAAGATTAGTAAATCCTAAAAATCATCTCTCAGGTGCTGTTGAGCTCTTTTTTATATGTCAGCTTATTCATTGTAGTATTACACAGGTATTTAAAGCACCAGGAATGAGGTGTAACAAAACACGTAATAGAAATAAAGAAGTCTTGTAAGTGTTCAGTCAGCAAAGTGGACTGATTAGACACATGTGCTGTGATACACTGTGCTGTGGTCTGCAAAAGATTTTCTGGAATTGACATTCTCAGACCAGGCTCTGCAGACATTAGTCGGCATCAGGCCTACAGCACCAGTAGTATTATTAATTGCAAAGAAGTTTGGTTTACTATATATTTGTCAGTCTAACAGTTTTCCAACTGTAATCTGTACTTCTGTAAACTGTAGTTCTCATTTGATAAAATCAAATGTTTTATCCAATGGAAGTCTTATACTTTCCAAAACTTCAACAACCTTCATAAAGTAATGAAAGTCATTGTCACAGAAATGGGTTTTACAGCATACATGTAGGCAGAATACCTCAAGGAATAGGAACAGAAAACTGACTCTCAATAGCTATTTATCAAAGATTATCTAGATGTCATACTGGTACATTTTTATTCTGCAGCTTGTCCTCAATAACATTTGCATGTCCCACAATTTGCACTTAAAGATGTTACTAAGTGATGTTCTATACCACTGACATCAAAAACACTGTAAAATAAACAAGAAAGAATCTGTTTGCCTGAAAGAAGTGCCAAGTGTATTTTATCTTGTTAAATAACAATACTATAATTTATTATCACAAGAATATCTACAGTATAAGACTTACATTTTAACCATTAAAACCTCTTCTAGTTGGAATAGAGAGAAGATATTTTTTTCTGTAGTGGACCGAGGATGCAACTTAATGAGACACAAGGCGTTTCTTCCCATTAGTTCTGCATTATGAAACAGCTGCAGTACACTTCTCAGTGGCCGAAATCAGCAATATTTCAAGTAAAAGTCTAAACAAACTGTTATCACCAGCATGACTGTGCCTCAAACCCTTCTTGACAAAAGATTGGATCACACTTTTCTGTTGTCTAACTCTTTGCCAATCTGTTGTAACCTTGTAATGTATTTGCTGTAGACACCCATGGTGTCTTGAACTGTATATTTTGGATTTTGTGTGAATATCTAAATACAATTGTTTTACTTTTTCAAAGTACCCTATAGCACTACTTGCCTTACAGCTATATACAGCATTACATTTTAGAGACTATAATGTAATGATTATAATCCATAAATCTTGAAATGTCTAGGAGGGAGAGAGATTACAACAATGAATCACTAACCAGTATCAACAACACACCTAAAAATAATAATAATAATAATAATAATAATAATAATAATAATAATAATAATAATAATAATAATAATAACAACAATAAAAAAAATAATAATAATAAAATGGGTGTCACTAGTTACCACTGAAAGTGTAAAAATCGAATTCTGTCTGTACAAAATTCACAAGGACAGGCTCTTGTGCTCTCTGCCAAGCCCTTTGTCTGAAATACAGAGAACGAATTTTAATTTGGGGTGAGAATAAATGTGTTTCTCTCCTTGAGGCTGGCCAAAAAGTGAAAAATAAAAGGTCTTTTAAATTTTCGTATGTAGTTGCTTTAGAGGATATTCATCTGTGACAGACCGGGCATTTAAAAAGGGAATTCACATTGGTAAAAATCTACTCAAGCCTGGCAGTTTTTTAAAAAGGCATTTCAGGGAAATGCATTTGCCTTAATCAGCTCACTTATTGTCCATATTTTATTTTGCGTTTCATCATGAACTGCAGTAACCTTCCTTTATCAGCTTGTCGTGTTCAAGTTTTATAAAATCTGTCTGCAATGAGGAATGTCAGATCAGATTAGGCAGGAGGGTCTTCTTTATCAGGCTTTCAGTTTTATAAGGGTGAACAGAATAGGTTAGCCTCAGCTGCCTTTTTCTTGTAAATCTTTCATTTGTGTTCCAGCTGTGTATCACCTTGTGCTCTGCTGAAATCTTCACTTTCTCAGGCTTTTAAATAGAAGAGAAAAAGTTAATGTTGAATGGCAACTCTTCACTACCAATGTGCAGGCTGAAAAGAAATCACCAACTATCACACACCACTTTTTTTTTTTAAATGAGACTTTCTTTTAGAACTACTGATTATCGCTTTAACTTTGAAAGAGTGAATGTTAGTGTAGTTCTTTACTCTGTTCCCCAGACTCAGTGCCTACGCCTTACAATGGAATGGAGCTAACATTGTCACAATATTGCTTCATAACAGGTCAAATAAAGCAAAGAATGTAAAACACTTCAGAAACACACATACTACAATGGAAGACAGGAGGACAATCACAGTCACCACAAGGCAGTAATAAAAGGTTTTCTAGTGAAGATGTCATGTACCAACAGCAACAGGACAGGGTGTGTATACCACAGTAAAGGGCTCTAAGTCCTGAGTTTATCAGGATAAACTTTGCTCTGACGTGAAGGGAGCTCGTCGGCAACAAACACGCCAACAGTTTTGTTGTGTCACTGACCACGTGTAAAAACACTCTCACCCAGTGAGCAAAGGACCCAGGGTTAGAATGGTTGTTTAACGAACATACTCATTTCCTTCTGAGCCATGAGTAGTGTTAACCAGGTCAGCAATTAACATATCAGTCCTTAAAGCCCTGTCGGTCAAAACAGCAAGACAGACAAAAACAGATTTGAGTCTAGGAAAAACAAGCTACTGTAAGTGACAAAGGAAATAACTCTGACCCTCCCTCAGATTATATTCTGCCATTTTAGCAAATGTGGCAAATCTTGCACTAATCAAGGCACAGTAGCACCAAGGAAACTTTATGTTGTGATTATTTACAGGTGTTTGCAAAATATGCAAACTGGGCATTTTGTTATCTTTAAAAAGACTGGACAGGTCACCAGGTAAAACCTGGAGGCACGATATATAGACATTAGATAAAAAAACAACAATAATTTCTTGCAGTTACAGTACATTGCACCTTTCATTCCAAAGGATCCTAAAACACTTCATGTACAGTATAGGATAGGACCAATTTCATCTACTACTGAATCTGTGGCAGCCTTTATATACTATACCAGCAGGCCCATTACACTGCAGAAGTGAGAAACTGCTTCACTATTTGAATTAAGCAGAAACGTTAGGTAGACCGGATTGTGTAAGCATAGAGTATTATTTAGCCAGGACAACAGGGTTAACACCCGTAATCTTTTAAATAAAATATATTCTTTAGATGCTTAGCATGAACAGGAATAAATCTTTGACTTATGGGAGTGCTTCAGTAATCACAGCACAGAGCTGAGGAGCTGTCCTTGGCTGGAGCGAGTCGACTGAATTGGGACATGCAGTTCCTGTACTGCTGTCTCAGCCACTGGAACTATTCCAGGTGCACAGTGAAAGCAGCGGGGTGCTGGGCCTCTGTAAAGTTTTGCAATGGAGTCTCAAGGAGGGAGGGCTGCCTGGGACAAAGCAGGGAACATTTATTCCAGGCGGTCACACTAATGCAGCAGTAAGATGGGGGCAAGCAGAGTTTGAGTGGCAATTGCATTACTGTGGAGGGCAGATCCCTACAATTCCATCACTATTTTCTTAAAAAATGCTCTAGAGAGCAGCCCTCTGCCTCCTTGCATAGCAAAGCACTTTCATTTCTGAGGACACAGTAATATTCTCCCTCTGCTTGGGAACAAAAAAAACTGAATTTCCACATCCTAAGCAGAAAAATCTATGCATGGTACACATATAGTATAGACCTTGGGATTTTGCTAGAAACAGTGACTTAGCATTTACAGGGAGGTTTTAAAGTTTGTGATGATCATGCAGAAACCAATCTGATGCTCAAACCTATTTCCCTGGCTGGAGATATTTTGTTCGGTGCTTTAGCATATATGATGTAAAACATTGAAGAAGCAATTTCAGATTTTAAAACAAATAATATAGCTTAATTTGCTGTCTCGTTCCTCATTACAATGACTTTGTGTGGGGATCTTCTGAATGGCTCACCCAGCACAGGTCCAGACTTCGCTGAAAACATGGACATAAGAAAGTTAATAAATGAGAGGAAGCCAATTATCTTTTTTGGTTTTAAGTCACTATTTGATACCATTTCTTGAAGGAAGCAATGGTACCAGTTCAAACGGTTCAATTGGGCTGTGCTGTAAGGAACAAAAGCTGTGACTCTAATTGAAGGAGCAGCTTTATTCAACCAATAGACACTGACCTTACCGTGTAACAGTGACCCTGTGACCTCATGGGTGACTGTGAGCTGACAGTGCAATCAGGGGAGCTACAGTACGTCACTCTAGCTCACCTGTATGGCTCTCAGAGTGTAGAAACAAGGCAAGTGGCTCTGAAAACTGTACATAACTGAGGAAAGCACAGAGTCCTTATTTTCCCTGTGCCTGTGTGATGGGTACAGCGACAAACTAAGCTGATTAATTCCTCATTGGGAAAGTATAAAAATGGGAAAAAAGCATGTGAGATTTTTTATTTTGTCCTTTCCATCATTATTATAATTCACATTTTCTCCATATTCAGAAAATCTGAGTAAATAGAGGAGCTTAAGTGTTTCATTTATCTGAGAAGGGATGCAGGGAATCAATTCTAAAGCTCTTTGGGTATGATTTGTGCTTCTTTAGCTGTTAAGAACTACTGTATGCTGAGTGTCTAGGTCCTCATCATGCTTGACAGGCTTGATCGTGTGCTTAGACGACAGCTGGACTATTAATCCCACAGCTGTGACTTAGCTGTTTTTCCTCCTTTGAGGGAGAAGAGAGCTACTTTAAGTTACTTCTCTAGTGTGAGAGTCCGAGGGATAATAAGAACCTTGTACAACGCTCTTCGTCTGGGTTTATCTGATGGGCCAAGAGAGATAAATCACAGGAATAGAAATGCATTAATTTGAATCTAAGGCATATACTGTACATACCCCTCAAATGATGATGCTGGGGATTAATTCATTGAATTATTAACACAATACTGGGGATAACCAGATTTCTTTTAAAAAATCCACTTATGCAGTATATACTGTATATTATTATGTAATAGCAATAAAAAAACTTAAATGCCATATTGAGTGGGAGGTGATGGCTTTTCTAAAACTCTGTTTTAGAGTAAGTAGTGAGAGTAAGTAGTGTATGGCTTAAATGTAGTCACTTAGAATGCATTTGTCAGCCTTCAGAGCTGAAGTTAAATACAAAGGGTATGAAATATAATCATGTTGCTCAGATTATTCAGATTAATTATAGATTTGTTTCTGAAGTGTGTGCCACATTTACTTCAAATAGGAAAATTCAAATAAGGCTAAACATCTGAAACAAAGGCTAGTAGTTTTTTAATTATTTTATTAAAAAGTGCTACAGTACCAGCAATTCCACATAAACAGCTTTGTGTAAAAAAAAGCTTTTAAACAGAAGCACTTCAAAATCAAATCCAACAATAATAAATATGTGACTGTGGACTTTTGCACAAAATTAAAGTGATTTTTTTGGCTTTTAAAATGTTATACTAGTAATCCCCATCTGTCTATGCTATTACCCCTCTGCTCTAAAAGTTTCCACATAAAAAACTCTTCTTCAGTCTGAAAGGATTTCGATTTAAACTGCTTACGTAAGAACAACAGCACAGCAATGAAAAACACTCAGTGCACTTCTGATAGCATTGCGGTTTTCTCCTTGCTGCTTCCCTCCCTGCTTCCCAAAAACAGCACCCCTGACATTTTCAAAAGGTTAAAAAAAACAATTTAGAAAACAAAGCAAACAATAGCTTTTCAAACCAGAAAAGGACCAGAGAAAGGATGCATCCATTTCATTATTAAGTGGTCTAAAAAGCATTATTGCATTATTGTTTGGGAAAAACTAAGGTTGCTGCTGGAAGAGGTGTTAGTGGGGCCAGCAGGGGGCGCTCACCCTGCAGTCCATGTGGGTCCTAATGCCCCAGTATAGTGACGGGGACACTATACTGTAAACAGGCGCCATCCTTCGGATGAGACATAAAACCGAGGTCCTGACTCTCTGTGGTCATTAAAAATCCCAGGGCATTTCTCGAAAAGAGTAGGGGTGTAACCCCGGCGTCCTGGCCAAATTTCCCGTTGGCCCTTACCAATCATGGCCTCCTAATAATCCCCCTCTATGAATTGGCTACATTACTCTGCTCTCCTCCCCACTGATATCTGATGTGTGGTGAGCGTTCTGGCGCACTATGGCTGCCGTCGCATCATCCAGGTGGATGCTGCACATGGTGGTGGTGGAGGGGAGTCCCCATTACCTGTTAAGCACTTTGAGTGGAGTGTCCAGAAAAGCGCTATATAAGTGTAAGCAATTATTATTATTATTATTATTATTATTATTATTATTATTATTATTATTTACAATTCTCCATTAACACCTCATAGGTTTTTCTCACATTAATTCAAATTGTTCCTCACCCACCATAGAAGGACTCTTTTTTATCCTTTGACATAGAGTATCTAGAGACTCTAGCTCTGGCAAGCAAGCAAAAGGAAGAATTATTAAAATATTTATTTTCAGGATTTTGTCCCTTTGTAAACCATCTACCTATGTATACAAGAGATGAGCTTGGGACTCAGTGGATAAATTAAGCAATAAATCCAACTCTAACTACTGTAAGTGTGGGACAAATACAAATAGAAAGTAAGCTCATTGAGCAGTGCTGATTGCTTGACTGTTAAATATGGTGCAAGTTGACTCTAGACAATTTGGTGATGAATAGACAAACAGTATAAGGATTCTTAATGATATTGGTAGAGCATTGTTGGGGTTGGGTGAGACTGGGTTAACGGCTTTTTTATCAGTGATCCCCAGCTCTCTGTGTTGCTGTGACCCCTGTGGCCTGTGGTGCCGCCACTCCTCCACTCAGAGCTAATTTTCCCATGAAGCACCGAGGAGATTGCAGTGTGCAAACTGAAGGCAGTGCATATTTAAAGGAATGAATGGCTCCTTGTCTGCATGTGTGAGAGTATAAAAACATGATTGGATAGGGAGTGAAAATAAGAAAATACAAGGTACATGTATCAGAAAAAAAAACAAGAAACTGGACATTAACTGGGTATTTGTTCCTCTCTACACATCCACATAGCTGAAAGGCTACTTTTTATACTACAAAATTATAGATCTGTCAGGTGTACCTCTTTACTTAAATCATAAAATGTCAGTAGATCAAAACAAAATTGTGTTTTGTCATAAAGAAATAAAAACATTGTCTCTTGTCAATGATTGGTTATGATCTTTTTAGATATGTATTAACAGTATTGCCAAGGTATGTGTAAAGTCTATCAAGAATCAAATATACAGATTATGCTGCTATACAGTAGCTCATTATCAGTGTACAGTATGTGCTGGTTAGAAGGTGCATGGCTTGCTTTGTGTGTTTCTGTGTTCAGGACTGTCTGAAAGATACCTGACTTGAAGCCGATATACACTGTATTTCCCAGTGGGAAAGGAAGTTGGACTCTTTTTCAATCTTCTGTTTCCAGACCTCTCTTCGGTTTCGTTCTGTTTCAGTTTCAGCTAATTAGGCATGCATTATTAAAAGGAGAGCAAGGTAATATTTTATTGCAGGTTTCCATTTAAGCAGCCTAGAATTCTCACCCTGCATGAACTGTAAACGCGCTGCAAAATATTGCAGATTTGTAACATTTAAAGAAAGTACTGTAGTTATGTAGTAATGAGTGAGATATTGACAACTTTTCAATCTCTGGCTGCACCACTAAGCTTTTTTAGACAGCAAAATCAGCTGATTTAATCAGGAAATGTCTTTGATAAAATCAAAGTTTACTTGATGTGGTAAAGCAGCTTTTGAGTAAATGTTCTGCTGATCACACATGGTAGTAGATCCATTATACAGTAACTTTTCTCATTTACTGCATCCAAAATTCTCTTTGGTTCTTCCATGACTTGTATTATGTGCAGCAGCAACAGCACAGCAGTGTTGCCACCTTCTAGCCTAATCTCATCACATCTCAGGTGCTAAATACTGGACTTGGTCACCAGAAGGACTGGAGAAACATGAATTTCTAAATCAATACCTCCTTTGAATGAGACATTAAACTGAAGCCGTAATTTGTCATTGGTCAATCATAGTATTGTTTGCAAGGGTTTTATGGGTCCTGGATGTATTTTACTCTAGGATTTTGTACAATCTACCCTCCTTAAAGCTCCCTCTTAATTCAACTGGTAAAGTAACTGTTCACTACTTTCCTGGGGCTATTGACTGCAGATTGACTGTCATGTTTCTCACAAAGCAGGTGCTGCACTTCAATAGTGGATGAAGGGGGTCCCATCCTAAATAGGGAGTGCTCTTAAATTCTTTGGGGTGATATATTATGAATAATCAGAATCAACACAACCATATGATTAAATAAAAAAGTGACCAGCTCTGAGCAGTTTATCAGGCCTAGTCACTTGTGCCTTCGTGACTTTCTGCATCTAGCTGTCTGTGCTGAGTTAATGTGAGTTTCACTTGCACACGTTCTGAATAGTGTGTAGTGCTGAATGCAAAGCACTGAATTGATTAGAATATTCATTTTCCACCTGCATCACAAATTAAACTAAACCTGCAGGTTGGTGCTTTCATTCAAGACCATATGCCTGCAGTGAAATAAAAAGTACTTTTGCACAGCCTTGCAAAAGTTCTTCTTAAGTCGATAACTTTTTAGCAGATATGAGTGTTGTATTCTTGCAAGCTTCATTCACTTGCAGCAAAGCTGAAAGCTGTCAGCTTTGTAATAAAGTAATCCAACAGCCCTGCTGTTCACATAGCAGAATCCTAACAAATACAAAGAGCAATTGGCTAAGTCGTCATGTGGAGAAACTATGTAAAATTCAATCATTTTAGCTATTGTGTGCTTTCAGAATGTGACGAGTACAAATGAGTTCCGTTTACAACGGTGTGTGTATTCACTGTCCTTTGGTGAGCGAAATTCATTCACACCAACATGTTCTAAAGTGACCAGGGGCTGCTTCTTTGTTCAGAGTTCTGAATTGAATTTCTGCAATTTTTTTCCCCCTTGTTGGCTATGCAGTGTACTGTACCAGGATTGGATGACCTCATCAGCAGAAATTGTCTGGTCGCCAGGCACTTGTTTTTTTTTTTGGTCCCCAACTGAATGAAGCTTCTCAGCAAACCAGAAAAAAGGGAAACATAAGAACATGAGGTTAAAGTACCTTTTAAGATTTCTTCTGGCAGTTTATGAAAAATGCTTTATGTTTAACAAATAAAAAACTCAAGGAAGCTCAAGGATTTTAAGAAAAAAGTATTGGGGGTTATCGATGGATAGACTGAAAGATAGTTTGGGGAGGTGTGGGAGGGATCTCCCTGAACATATTTTGAAAAAATGTAAAAATGTTGGTTTTACGCTTTACTGTCTTTCATCCATTCATTTTCTAATGCCTTCATCCAAGTCAGGGTTGCAGGTAAGCTGGGGTCTATCTCCATAAGCAATGTGTTCCAGGCAGGGTACACCCCGGGCAGAACACCGGTCCATCGCAGGGCAAACAGAGACATAAACACACAAACCATAGCCAATTTTCCCAGAAGGCAACAGTATACATAACATAGCTTACAGTATATCTTTGGACTGTAAGAGGAAACCCACGTGAACACATAGAGAACATCCAGACTCAATGGAGATAGCACCCCAGGTCCAGAATTGAACCCAGGCCCCCACTGCTATAAGGTAGCAATGCTAACCACTGCACGACCATGCCTCCCTACTGTCTATCAATGCATATTTTTTCAATAAAGGGAGGGGTGAGAATAAAGTGGAAACATTTTTAGCAATATTTTATTTATTAGTGCATTTTTCCATGATTTATAAAATAATACAAATTATCTGTTATAATTCTGTATTTTTCTTGACTAGCTTGAGAACACATAATTAACTATGGTATCTTAACCTATTCATACATCAGTTTCCTTTTTCAATTTCAAGATCAGTGCTCCTGCATGTTACGATGGGAAGGGAGTGGTTGACCCCTAAAACCACAACTGTGTACCATGGCAAATGTGACAAGGAATATAGGAACTGATTTAAATCTTGCGGCATGCATCACGTCTTTAAAAGCCTATACACTTTCTCCCTTAATATGAGAATGAAAGTGAAAAAAATAAACATCTGCATTAGTGAGGCCTATTGCAACCACCATGTATGCATTAAATGCAGCACTTTCTGTGGTTCTGTATGGCAAGCGACAAGTGGAAATATTAGCACTTTACCAGCCAGATTTTTTTACATGAAAGTTCACAACCAACTTTCCGGAGGGATAAAAACAGACAAAGCCAGTTTCACTCAGCTGTTTTTAAATCACAGTCATTACAGAACTTCTCTGTACTGTATCCAGTATATCTCTTGTAAACACCATTTCCACCTACACCTTGGTTAATTCACCTCTCTAAATGGGGATCGAGCCACCTCCTCCTCCAATGGCCAGGAGACTAGCCTTAACCAAGAGGGTTAAGCCATCAAACATTCGCAAAGCATCTGATTCTTGGATGTTGTTATTCCTTGTTAGATATGAAAGGATGAATGATATGATTTTTAGATAATTAAATATCTCCTGCTTCGTGATAAAGAAAGTAAGGTGAGAAACAACAAGATTGCATTTCTGGCACTGTCAAGAGTGCCCTCAGAATCTTTTCATAACCAAAGAGTTATCTTTTCTACTGGTGTGACAAGTTGGTTTGTTAATACTCTTTCCCTTTGTGGCCAGAAGTTGGCAGAAGCTGGTGTTTTGCCAGCCCTGGCCTGCTAGGCAAGTTTGAGCAGCTGTTCTGAAATGTGCTTCTTGCCCCCAGGCTAGCATGGGAGCTAAAGAAGGTAGCTGCATTGCACAATCACATAACTGAGTCAACGTGGAGGGGCAATTGCCGACATGAGTGCCACTTCATTTTGCACACTAAACCCTGCTTCCAGGAATAGTGCTTTGATACTTGTAGGAGAAAGTTGTTTTGATATTACAGAGCAAAAAAAAAAAAGTAAAAAAAGCTCAAATCACCCACACAGTTGAAGATGGAGAATAAAAGAGATCTGGACGAAAATCAGAGGACATGTGGAGGAAATTCAATCTTCAGTCATCTTTGCCCTCCTGCAGCTGCAGAGCTGGACTGAATTTTATCATTTCAAAATGAGCAACAGCATGGTGTGAGCATTAGACTCACTGTCCAGTACAGCTGACTAGACATACTGTAGTAGTTTTAAGTCAAGCAGCAGAAGAAAATTGATATGACACAATCACCTGATAGCAGCAAACAGACATTTAAATTGCATCCTGGACTGTAGTAAACATACTACATAGCATAATGAAAGCTTGACCCTCAGTATCACACTGCACACCCTTAAGGATATTTTAGTTCTGTCAAGGGAGGGATTCTAAAAAGAGCGTGGATTCCCTGATGTATTCTATTTTTTGACATGCTGAATGTTGAACATTAGAGGAGCCACACAGAACTGCAGACATAAACATTGGCACTCTGTATCTGAAACAATGTTATTTATTAATATATGTAATGTTCTGAATGCCGTTTGTTATACAGTATACTGTATCAGCCATTTACAATCCTAGCCAAGTAGTAGTTTAAGAGTTCTTAATAAATTCTAATTAATTGATTTCTGTAAGAAAAGGGTGCTGATGTGCTTTGGTCTGCAACAGAATCCTGTGTTCTCATTGACTTTAAGAAAACTACATGATCCTTCCAGGTGTTGCTAGAGTTTCTCCCAGCCTCGAGACATAAGGATGCTTTTTATAGAAGAGCAGCACACAAATTTCATGTGCTCAGCAGAATTATATTTATGCCTGCAATCTGTACAGTTGCATCACAAGATTCCAGTATCTGACCACCTTATTATAACTGTTACTTTTTTAATTACCATTAACATGTGACTACTGCACACTTGAAATTGTTGCTGTCCTGTGCAAAACTTGTCCTAATCCAGAGGCAATAGTACAAAACTAGAGGAATTTCAACTGCTCTGTAAAAGGTCTCATCATCAGTAAAAATTCCATTAAAAAGCCAATAAAATTGAGACCTAGCTGTCTGTGGTTTTCTTCCCATGTTCAATAAAAAGTCAAATAAATGAAAACCTAAGTATTGAGTTCATCTCATGAATTTTGAACTCTAAATCTCATCTTTATTACTTAAATCCAGAATTATGTTTTAATATATTAGTTCACAGCATCTTTTTCAAACTCATCCACTTTACAGGAAGGTGACACCTGAAGTTGATTTTTTTAAAGGATAAAGAGCTCTATCTGAAGTGGTTTATCAACTATAAGTCCATTATACTCATTAAATTTCAAATGTCAGACTAAAATAGAAATAATACCTTAATTGCTCACTTGTTACTGCTGTTACTGCCATTAAACAATTTTCTAAAGTGTAATTTTGTGGAAGAAGTTTGCAGGCTAAAGATTAAAATTGCTTTATTAAACCTCAAAGCATACATTCATTCTTCTGTAAGGCATTGTGGTACTCAATTTTAAAAAAAGAAAATTTACTGGACAAAAAGCACAATGTAATCACTGAAATATTATTTATAGCTCAGGAAATAATTGGAATTGATCAATTTTTGCCAAAGAAACTTTAAGCCTCAAAAATTATTATCTTGATACGGATAGTGGATTAAAAAAATCTATTAAAATAAATTACTTGCCCGTTTATCAAGTTTGGGACAACGAGAACAAAAATCCAATTGTCTGAGTAATCAATATTCACATACACATGGGTAGTGGGAGAGAGAAGCAGTGAAAGACAGATAACGAAAAAGACTTGAAAAAAAGAGTGACACTGATGAGAAAACAAAGAATTCTTGAAAGTCTTCAGCTATTTAACTTGGATTAATTTTACAAGAATATTCATGTTTGAAGTTTGTTAGTTATATTGCATTCGTCAAATGAAGGGTCACGCAGCTAGCATAACACATTCACAGATGTTGCATAACCAATCTGTATTTCTGATCAGAAATTTTCGAAAAGATGTAGAGATGTAGAAAGATTAATACAGCCTTAAAATATATCCTTAACCTTATCCTTTATACTTTCCTCAACTACAGTATACCCCAAAACACAAGTGATAATGTTATATGTTAGTATGAATACATATATACCTACTATAGGAATAGTCATGAAACATTATGAATGGGGGCAGCACGGTGTTGCAGTTGTTAGTATTGCTTCTTTGCAGTGCTGGGACTCTGAGTTCAATTTTAGGAGTGCCATCTGTGTGGTGTTTGTACAGTATGTTCTCCCTGTGTTTGTATGGGTTTCCTCCCACAGTCCATAGATATACTGGTGGAATGTCAACAAGGAACTTCTTCAACAGACATACCTGTATGCTGTCGTTTAAGGAAGTGTTGAATCTGGTTTTGCATTAAAATGCTTTTCTAATCTTTTACACTTGAGTGAGAACACTAAAGTAACCCAAGCCAGACCTCCTGCGTCTATATCTAGATCTTGAGAAGATGTTTTACTGTATGGCAAGTCTGAGCTTGTGGCCCTCTCTGGTGAAGTCACTGTAACTGCAAGCTTCTCTCAATAACACCACCCCCCAGGTTTGGAGGACAAGTCTCTAGTATTACCATATCAGTGGCTCACTAGTGCCTTTACGAGACCAAAGATAGAAAGCGTCTCCAGGATCCTCTCTGGGGAGACGGCTATCTTAGAGCACATCTGTTTTATAAAAGGCCTTCTGAAACAAAAAGACTGAGGCATCTTTATGGATGGTACTGTATGTGTGTTCGATGTAGTACCTGAGACTTCTTCTCTGGGGAAAAATGTCACAGTTGAATCTTAGAAATAATCTTGACATCCGTTATAGCTCCTACATGAGGGATGTGAGGAATGGAGTTGAGAGGAATGGGTTAGCATGAGTTCATGCCTCAGAAATGTCCTGTTGGCATTCAGAAGCAGAAAAGTAAAAACAGCTTTGAAAGAGCAACAGCAGGTTTGAAACAGACTATACAGAGGTTTGATTTCTCTTTCAATTTTAGTATGCTTTTCTGTAGTGTGGCACAGTGATGTGGGGTTTAGTGTTGTTTCTTTAGGGGTCCTGGGTTTTATTCCAGGACTCTGTATGGAGTTTGCATATTTTTCCCATGTTCATCTATCGGCATTTGAATCTCAGTTCTGTCTTAGGTATTCTTATGCTCCTTGATTTTATATTGCCTTCTTACAGGAGGTCTCATTTTTGCTTGTTGTTTTTTGTCTCCTGGACTCCAGCCAAGTATTTCTTTGGTCTAACGACAATCCATTCCTCTTGTTAAGTGTCCGCCCCACTGCCGTTTTACTCTCTTCACTCTTACAATGATATCACATGCTTATTTTTGCCTGGACCCATTCATTTCCTTTTCTGTCACTTCTCGTTAATCCAACCACACATCATTCCACTCTTAATAATTTTACTCAGCTTGGCTTAACTACAAGTGAATAAAAATGTTGTCTTTCTATCTTTCCTGTTGGTACAATACGGAATTCAGCATTCAGCATATACACTTCCTTACAATGGATTCCTTCTCACACTTCAGTACAGCAATGCGAGGCTAGGCTGCCATGACCTTGCCAGTGAAGCACAGTACTGTTTTGTTTTCGATTGACCGACAGAACTGATCAGGCTCTAGAGATGAACACATGGCCCCATCTAGTTTCTGTCTCTCTGCCACTCCTTGTTCTTTACATCTGGCGCACAGCTTCTCTTTATATCATTCGTAGGCTGCCTTATTTCTTACTGAAATTCTATATATTCTTTATAACATAGATTGAGATAAAATAAAAAAAAATGAATAATCCTTTGGCACAACAAATCATCTGACTGTATATGCCAGTGAAAGGAGGTATTTTCCAGACTGAAGTGTGATAGATAACTTTTTGCAGGAAGAAAGCACGTAATGGTCACGTTTTCCATGGTCACGTTTTCATACACATAATATAAATTGTTGTATATTCCTTTAATCATTTCCCTCCATGAGACATTGCACAGTCTATAAGGAGAAGCAGGATATGCGCACAAGAATAATTTTGCTTTGATCTGCAAGGACTAAAAGAAAAGCAATTTGTCAATTAGAAAAAAGATATAGACTTCAAATAATACACATCACACAATGGATATTGTGTTGTGTAATGATGTTGAAGAGTAAAACCTGCTCTAAAAATCCATCTCTCCATCCACCAGTAAAGTGGTAATGAAGAAGTGGAGCTCAGGAAGTCATTCCAAATGCTTCTGATTGTCTTGAATGGATTCTTCACTACTACCACACAGTCAAGAGAGATCAATATATATTTGTCTTTGTTTTGCTTAAAACTACACAAGAAGCAGATCAATGTTTAATACCTCTAAATCTATTTAAACAAATGGAAGCAGGAGTGCAAGACATCCGTTCTCCCCATTTCTTAGTTTTGGGAAAATGACTTCTTTTTACCAAACAGCCATTCAATCTTTGTATTTTAAAGATACATACAGTACACCGCACTGGGGACATAGAAAAGTCTCAAATGTTCAACAATGTAAAAACTCAAACCAGATATTTTGCTTCCCTTACTGTTCTCAAAGCTTTTTGTCTTTCCTTGTATATATGGGGGTGATGATACAGTAGCACTGTTGCTTTCACAGCTCCAGGGTCACAGGTTCAATTCCAGCCTTGG
This sequence comes from Lepisosteus platostomus, assembly GCF_059453375.1. Classification (NCBI taxonomy): domain Eukaryota; kingdom Metazoa; phylum Chordata; class Actinopteri; order Semionotiformes; family Lepisosteidae; genus Lepisosteus; species Lepisosteus platostomus. The sequence goes on from NC_142621.1 coordinate 34,892,251, forward strand.
CTCACTCAGTCTGTGAAGAGTTTCATGTTCTCCCTCTGGTTTTTCTCTCAGTACTCCATTTTTTCAAATTTTTCAAAGACATGCTGGCCAAGATTGATTCTAAACTGTCCTTTTCTCCACAGGACTACAATGAACTGGTACAATTTGAAGAGGAAAAGAAGTGGAGTTCTCTGTGTACATTACTTCCAGGAAAAGCTTTTGCTTGCTGTGACTTCTACAAGGATAGGTGGCTTAAAATAGTTGATGGGATAGATGTTTGCTTTTCAGAAATAATGAAAAATACTCCTAATTCAAATGTTGAAGATATGCAAGGGGAACAACATATTGAGATAAACAACTGATCGCAGTTCAAAGTTACGAATCGCCTAAATTGCAGACCCTAGATCCTCCCTCCCACATATCCTAAACCATACATTGTAACAATATGTTCTGTTGTTCGAGTGAAGAACCCTATGTGGAGTTGGGGAGCCAAGTCAGGAGAGAATCCAAAATGAATCCAAAATGTTAGGCAGAGACGTAGTCGAGGGTGAATTCTGGGTTTGATACCAAAGGTTATCCAAACGGAGAAAGGCAGACAAATCCAAAGCGCTAGATGAGGTCAAGGTCGAAGGTGAGTTCCGGGTTCGAATATCCAAAAGCAAGATCCAAAGTTTTTCCAAGCAAGGCAAGAAGTTCAGAAGAAGCTAACAATACTAAGCGATTTTTAGTGAAACGGAGAAGGCTTAGAAGTGGAGGGGTGTGTTTGCAAGTGAGGACCTCTGATTGGAAGAAGGATAGATCAGCGACATTTGAAGGAAATGCCTCCAACTGGTGTTTGATTGGGGTGAGACCGTTTGTGTGGAGGGTTTCTATTAGCTGCAGATGTGACATATATCTACTTTAAAAAAGCTAACCAAAAATAAAGATAAAACAGTAACTGAGATAAAAAAAAGACACAAGCTAAAAATTAACTAAGGAAAAGGAAGTATAATAAAAAAATAAGAAAGAGAGGCAACAGCAAGACGACTTATGGCTCATGGGTGTGAATGCGAGATCTTCTCTTGTGTCTCAGCCAGAAAAGCACTTGTTCAGAGCATGGTTTAAGCAAAGCAATCCAGCCACAGCCTTTTGAATCAGGGCTGTATCTTCAACCTTCTGTGCCCAGGATTCTGCAACTGGGCAAGCAGTGTTGGGTTTGGACAAGCATGAGTCAGCTAGGATATCCAGATAATGACCCCATTAACTTACTCTGGGAGCTTGCAGTGTTATGACTTTAAGAAGGCTTGAGGAAGTTAAAGAGAGACATGCCAATGTTCTTGTTAATGTTCTTCTTAAATTGGTCCCCATGATGTCAACATGAGATCTTGGCAAATTGCATGTTTAATGGTACATTAAAGCCAAGAAAGGCTTTCCTTGTCTCCTGCTTTCAACAGATTTTGAGAAGGGAAATTAAAAAGCAGAATGAAAGTTTGATATACAGTACTGTAAATGAATCTATCAAACTCTATTGGGAGTTTTAAGAACATAGAGTACACTGAAAATATTTATAAGGTTTGCAATTTCCAATAGGTTTTAATAGTTTAAAATAAAAATACACACTACTGTAGAATAAACATTACCAATGTGGATACAGGGAATTTGCATTTACTTTATGTGATATATCACTTTTTATTTTTCAACTTAAATTCCTGGTTCAGGATTACCCAAATCCAGCATGTTTTACAGTCCACCCTTATATCATCAATTTCAAAGCACTATGAACAATTTAGTTGTGATAATTGAAGCAAGCAAATCTTTCAGAAATTAAACAAAATCATTTTAGAGATAATTTGAAACAAAAGGACCAGCTCTCAAAGACCACAGTTGGCAATTCAAGACTTATCTATTCCCATGAACAAAATTGATCAAAACTCACATGGTTTCAGAGTGCTTCAAAATTTAATAATTTAGGGAAGTCCAATATTGACGACTGTGCTCCTCTAGAACTTGGGGAGCCCACTCTTGCTTAATTACAAGGTATTTATTCATTTATTACTTAGGCATATTGTTCTTTGTTTAATTTGGAATGACTAATTGGATATCTATTTTTACTGACCCTCCCTTGTGCCAATTGTTAATGCTAATAAGTTTGACTCTGCTTTTTCACACTGGCAGAATGAGGTACTCTCCACCTCAGATGAACGTATCGTGAATCCTGTGAAACCCTTGTAGAAACCAACAGAAGCAGGCACAAAGCTTGGTGCCATGCTGCCATCTGTCATCGTCTGAACCCTTTCGATTATGGGGACTCAGACTCTGCAACGTAATTCCTTCTGAAATCAAGAGGCAAAAATAGCCTTTCCACCCCTGATGGATTTGTTTCTGTTGATTTGCCTTTGGAAAAATCCCTTGGAAAAAAAAGTAAAGGAAAATAAGAGAAACATGCTAACAGTACGTAATGAACACTAAACCTCTGTACTGAAGGATTTGTCTTATTTACTTTTAGTGGTTTGTAGGCGAGTGAAATGAAATAAATTCTGAAGGGATGCACACAACATGCTGTTGATATGGCACAAACCTGAAATTCACTTGGCAAAGGGCTGTCTCCGTTGCTTTCAAACAGTTAATACAGGGATTATCCCAGATATTTATATGCTCAAATGTATCCTGCGGAACAGAAAGCAGTCATACTGTTTTGGGATTTTAGAAAATTGAATAGTGCTGAACACTAGGGGCTCTAAGATAGGAGCTGTAGACTCCAATGAGTTATGTTCCTGGTCCTACATGTTTTATAGGGAGTTGATCAACTTCAATAGATAAAGATGTGGCAGAGTAGTTATTTGGCAAAATTAAATGTATCAGTTATTAAAAGCTAAGGTGAGAAAAAAAGCAGAGGCCTTAATGTCTCTCCTGGCCTAAGGGAGCGTAACTCCAGCCTTTACCATAGCCTCCTGAAATAATTTCAAACTGGTGAAAGGGCAGTTTTATTCTCTGTATTCATTCTTTGGTCAAAAAAGATATAGCACAAGACAACTGAGAAATATCATCATCATCATACATCATCATGTATTTAAAACATTTCTTTAATTTTGTGCGTTATGATTTCAAAAAGAAATATTAAACATCGGCTAAAGAGCATTGAAAAGGATAATGTAATTCACAACACATAGATATGGAACTGACTGGGCTTTGCTGCAGTTTTGCAGCAGATTGTTTAATGTCCCACTTTGCCGAATTAGCATACTATATAACCATATAAATATAACACAAGTGTGTTTTACCAAACAGATGTGCACTTCTAATTTGCTGTGTGTAATTATACTTTTCTGTTACAGAATAATGCAAAGATTAAAGAAATAATTCAGCCAACTTAACTTTTCCATCTCTTTAAAAAACCAAGCCCCAGAAAACCTGGCTGTCAAATGTACCTAAAATAATGTGCAGTAATATTAGATTAAGCATCAATGTTCTATATGAATATAAGCAAGGGATAATAACTACAGTATGAGCAATATATAATAATGTAATAGTAAGGTAAAAATATTATTTTAAATACATTTAAAACAATATAAAAGCATAATATAGTTTTCACTCGTTGATACCAGAACACCTGTTTTTATTTAATTTGGAATCTCCATTTAATATTTTCCAAATTAGAATTGGCAATTCTTCATTTCAACGGCTTTCCTACTACTGTACAAGGGAATTGTACAGTGTCCCATCATAGCACTACTTCTTAAAAAAGATAAATATCACCTCTACTAATATTCTGCTCATTTTTGTTTTTCTCTGCTGTGTATAATACATGTGCTGTCTCAATGCCTTGGAAGATTAGCACCTTAGCTATAGATAATACATTATAGTTAGAGAAAGGCAGGATAGGAATCTCTGCAGGTACAAAATTGTACTTGTTGATGACCCAAACACTAGATTCATAGTAATTGGTCCTATTGTCAGATATCTCAAATGTACTATTTCAATAACACCTGTGAGAATAAGATCTTTCATTGCTTTTTTGGACTGCAAATACAGAAACACACTGAAACAAATGCATGTACTGTAAGGGAGGCAAAACTACAGTATATTGTCCTCATTGAAGAGTTAAAAAACTGGAAAAATAGTTTTTCAGAAAAGCAGGGAGAATAATAGAATTCAGAGTAATTACTGAAATGTCAATAGATGCTTTTACAAAGTGTAATTTATACCTGCATCACAAACATGAAAAGTTATTATTATGAGCAAGGAGAGATTATACAGTAAGTCATATATTTTTAGAATTGGTCAGACTGGGTCTGGTTTGGTTTAATTGTGTATTTAACTTATATGTACCTGCAATTTGCTGAAGAGAGGGGTCAAGGGAAAAGCATAGAATTTAAATCCAGGGATATCTTGGTAAAATTGCACAACACACTAGCAAGGCCTCATTTAGAATTATTCTGTACAGTTTTGGTTGTAGGAGTGTTCAACAACAAGCCCATTCATGTCATCAAAGCTGATACTCCGGTTTCTTTCAAGAAACAGCTGGATGAGATTTTTTGGATTAATTACAAACCAAATAAGCAAGATGGGCCAAATGGCCTTTTCTCATTTGTAACTTTTGTGGGTTTATGTTCTCATGAATGAGAGGCAACACATTCCCCAGATGTACGTACTTTCTCCAGCTGGACAGGCCCTAAATTGAGAGAGATGAAAATGAAGGGGTTGCCATAAAGTTACCATTAAAGCCAGCATACACATGACGGATAAAATGTTAGGACCCCCCACCAATTAGGCACATTTTAAATGGGATGTGCCATGTGTTACACAAGGCTATTGTAACGAACAGTTCTTTCCGGACCCTATGCGGACGACACAGTCCGACGGAGTGGGGAAACACTAGGGAAACGTCATGCAGGAAAACGGGGCTGAAGACAAGGGGGCGTGTCCAAGGTGCGCTGGTGCACGGGGGAGGTGTGGCCGAGGCGAATAATCCGAGAGTAATCCTTAGGGAAAATCCAAAACGCAAGGGTAAGTCCAAAACCAGGAGATCCATCAGAGGAAGGAATTAAAAACCACGAAGGCCGGGTCGGAACCGGCGGACGGGGAACAGGAACAGGAACCGAGGTTAAAACCTTAACGGGACCAGGCACTTCCTGGTCCCGGACTCGCACGATATGGAAATCAGATGCAGAGCCCGGAAGAGCGTCAGCGCCTGGCTTTTAAGGTGGGCTGGGAATAGGGAGCAGGTGCATAGAATAAAGTCTTTAGTGAAAGGGCTGGAGCACCCTTAAGGAGGGGGAACTAATATCGTGACAGCTATGAAAGTCCAATCCCATCTTACCTTATCATAGCAGAGTGACCTTCAGCTAAGGCGGTGATGAACATAATTTTGCACAGTATGTGACTGAACTGCAGATCTGGATGAGAAGGGCGATGAAAATCTCTCTCACGAAGTTAATCTTGCATTATCAGCACCTGTTAGACTGGGGATTCTTAATATTTTGGCCAGTGAGTGCACGCTCCGGGAGAGAAAGCAAAATTATAAATGTGTATATAGTGTGCAGTGAGACAGAATCACAGGTAGGTGAATCACGGAACATAAGCTGCAAAAGCAACAATAAAAGGGAAACCAATCCCTTTACAATGACTGGCACATGTATACCTAGTTCCAATTATTACTGTCAAGGCCTCAAGACAAAGAAAATACATAACCATATAATATCGGGAAGATACACTACATACAATTAATATTTACTGCCCTATTCACTGAGGTAACAACATAAGACAAATAATTTTTGTGTGAAAGAATGTGTAGTGATCGGCATACAGTTTTCTAGTGTTACAAATTCTAAAACTTTTAACATTGCAGTACAGTACATACAGTATTTATGTTGCAAGCTGCCTTACATGGTTATGGAACACAGATATACTGTAACTCTGTCTGATATAAGTGTGCTTAAAAAGTTCATGTTACAAAAAGTTACGAGCTAAGTTAAGTTATTAGCTATGGTATTAGCTATGGCTTAAGTTATTAGCTATGGTAAAAGTATTAGTGAAAAATCACCAGAATCTAAGTGAATAGAAGGAGGTACCCATTTTGCTGTTTTCAGCACAAATGGAAACGAATTGAACACTGAAGGTTAGCAGTCTGACTGTCTATAGGAAAGAGTTTTCCTTTCTAGGTTTCCACTAAATTGTCAATTTATTGTTCTGAATAGACACACCACATGTGTGTTCTGTACCATTTTTGAAAACTATTATTGTGGCTTAATCTTTTATTTTTTAGATGGGTAATTCTCATGGTAAAATTCAGACCTCCCTTTTTCCTTGCTCATTGTTTCTGTCCTTCTGTCCTAGCTTGCACTCCAGTCCAGTCTGTTCAGTGCTTCAGTGCACACTGATAAGTGTAAAAGACTTTTTAAACAGATGCATGTGAATTACAATTACATCTCCCAGTTTCTTTAACTACCTCAGATGTAAACTTTATGATTGGTTTCAGCTAGTATTTTTAAATGTATGGTTCTGACATTCTAAAACATCACATTACGCAGAGCAGGGAAAAGAAAGTGATCTCCACAGCTTTAAAAATTGTGTTTTCACAGTTTGCTTTAGATTTTCGCATTCAGATTTCTCGGTGATAGCTCTTCGCCAAACTGGAAACCACAGGCGTTGAGAATTATGTTGCTTATAAAACAACCTGTCCTGCTTTCTCAATTAGAAATAATATGAGTGTCAATGAAAACTGCTTTCCTTGACAAGGTAGGGGATGTACAAGCTATTAGACAACTATATATATCTGGACCTGACCGTAGAATCAGGAAAGTACAAACACAGCATGTTTCTTTGGTGACACTATCATAAACACCATTTCAATATGGCCCTCTGAGCTTACACTAACGACAGGAAGGTCAACAGATTTCTAAATTGAGAAATCATAAAGACATACTGATTCTTTTGTGAACCCTTCTACTGTCTTGTTCAATTTATAGTTTCTTATGGAAACACTAATTGGATAGAATGATCTGTGTGGCATATGTAATGTTTCCTAAATAGAAAAAATAAAAAAAACATCAAATTCAGATTCATGTAATTCACAGGCATCTTGTGGTGTCTTTGGCCTACAGCCTTCCAGTCCTTGACATGACTGGAATTTAAAACCATGCAGAGAAAAGATAGTGGAGTGATTTCATGTCTCCTCACAGACACTGTTAACTGATGTTTTTTTAGATGCATAGTAAGGAGCTACCGGATACGTTCTCTGCATCTTCAGCTTGACATCAATGATGGGGTGGGATTTCGTCAACACCCAAGGAGAAAATGCTGTGTCTGATAGCCAGGAAACACATGATGAATTCTCCTGTCTGCCAGGAAACTCATCAAAACTCAGTTCCACCAATATTTAAAATATATATTTTAAATTATTTAATTGATTAAGAAAGAATGCCAAAACTGAAGGAAAAAAAATAAATGTTTAATTTTTGTGTCTTGAAATTACATACACTTCAGCTGCTAATTTAATAAGCATGTAATTAGATTTTGGATGATGTACCAGCTTATATTAATTCGTTCAGGTTAATTCATTGCAAAGTAGAACATTTTGAGGAAACCAAAGTAATAACACTTTACCAGACAAAGATCACAGTAAGTGTAAGATCTGGTGTTTAGTAGTTGGAAAACCAAGTAGGAGTGAAAGAAAAGTAAGGGAAAACTGCAATGATGGCAGATTTTTCCTCTAATTACATTAGCAGAGTGTTGGAAAAAAATGGAAGCATTCATTACTATCAAAGGAGACTTGAGTAAGGAGAATGGACTAGATAATTTACAAAATATTTTTGTAAAAAAAAGCTTGATTCTATGAATTTTTGCATTTCCTTGATTTTACACCCCTTGTCGGTTTCTTTGTTAGCTTGACAGAATATTGTTTTGTCATGTTCCTGTAGTGTCTTGTCAGTGCTGGCTTGAGTGCATTACTTCAAAGCTTTTGAAGGTCCATGGTGGTTACAGTGTCTCTGACGGTCACAGTGTGATGTCATACCCTAGTTGTGTGCAGACAGCCCCCTGTTACATCACCTTTTTGTATACACTGCATTCCTTCAAGAAATCAGAGGTCATGGTCACTCAGCCTGTTTTAAATTCATTACTTGTCTTCTAAGACGCATTAAGTCCTTGAGTAAACAAGTCACAAAACATTTCAAATCCAGCAAAGCCTAGCAGAATTCTGGTGTCTAAACTGGTCAGCTTCCACATTTTCTTCATATAGTGTTTCATTTCAGATGTTAAATTGATGTGTTTTTCAGGGTGACATTGAACAATACAAACTCAGCAAAGTTACAGGGAACACAGACTATGTAAACTTAATATTATTGATTAGAAAGAAGGAGGCAAGTGTATGGTGGTGAGGCAGGCAGCACTGATGCCTCACAGATTGTGGGTTCTGGGTTTGAACCCAGTTGTGGGGGTCTGTCTGTGAGTAAGGTCTTTGTCCTGTTCTGACTTTTTGTCAGATGGTGCAATATCTCACACCTCCCAGGTTAGACTGGCTATTTCAGAAAACAGACTATGAAGGGTAGTCTAATAAAATAATGCAAAGAACAATGAGATAAGCAGGATATGAAATTTACTCAGTAGAGAATAGATGGTACAATTGCAAAGATATTCTACAGGAAACAGAACATATTTAGCCCCAAATCTAGAATTAATTAGAAGCAAGTTCTTGTTGGGCTCAAAATTCCACATGGTTTACTCATCCATCCATTTTCTAACCTTTTGTTCCAATTCAGGGTTGTGGGGAAGCAGGATCCTTTCCTGGCAAGCAACAGGCACAACAAGGTAGGGAACACCCTGGATGGGATACCAGTCAATCACAGGGCAAACATACAGACACACACACCAGGGACAATTTTCCCATAAGCTTTTATTAACCTGCCAGTATATTTTATGGACTGTGGGAGGAAACTGGAGCACCTGGAGGAAACCCACACGAGCACAGGGAGAACATACAAACTTGTAGTCAACAAATGTTTAAAGTCAAATAAGAAACAAATAGTAAGATTAAGTAAATCAGAATACTTCAGAAAACTAATGCAAAAGTGGAGAAACAATGGAAACTGTTCAGAGATTGGTGTCTCAGCTCTGAATCAAACCCAGAGCCCTAGAGCTGTGGGACAGTAGCACTGGCTGCCTCACCACTGCGCCACCCACACAATGTGAAGCTCAGGTTCACACCCAGCCAGGATGATATTAGGACGTTTGGTGACATTTTCATGTACCTGAAGTAGCCTGCCTTAGTGGATGAAGAAAACCTCAGTCAAAGAAAACGGATATTCATGTATAGCCTGCTCATTCCACACAAAGGCCCCATTATCATTAATAATTAAAAATGAGTTTGGTCATTGCCACCTAAATTTTAGATCTGCTATATTCCCCATATATTCAGACATAACTGCTTATATTAAAGCAGTTAAAAAAGCTTGCAAGTATATTAAATGTTATAAAAGCAGTGTAATACTGTACTGTATATTCTGTACCCTTAAAGAATCTAAATGACCATAACCTGAGATCTGAGCCATTTTATCTCACAATGCATTACAAGTTGACATTGCTGGAGAGGATCCTTTTTCAATAACAGGTTTTCACTTAGTCTCTTAGGCACTTAACATCAATTATCTCACTGGAATATATATGGTTCCCTAGGACATGATAAACCCCTATAGGACATGCTGTGTATTCTGATATATGGATTCTCGATAAGATTTATAACTCCAGGGTCCTGTGGTAGAACATGATACATTAAAAAGTGAAAATATCTGCTTTTCCCCCCTCCATAGCTAGGTATTTTATATTCTTATTTAATTACAAGAATAAAAAATGATAGCAATACCCATTATCAGACATCCTGTAGGGCTTTACAATATTTTCAATTAAGTAAAGGGCTAGTCTTTGTATTACGGACTCAGCTTGAATGGGAGGTTCCATTGCACAATATAACAGCACATTACTGTTGAGAATAACAGCAGGTTCCTATGGTTTACCTTTAGCCTAAGGTCCTGGAAAATAGAGGCAAGATGCCAGAGCACATGTTGATGAATAGCTCTTAACTGCTCATCCTCTTAGACTGATTAAAAGGCTGATTTTAATGGCAGCCAAGCTATCTAACACAAGGTGCAGTAATGCAGACTTTCCCTTTGTGTCATTACTGCAGCTTGCAACCCCAGCCACAAGCAAAATGTCTTTACTTACTGCGGCTGGTGTGGACTGCTTCTCATCTTTTCAACCAATATTTCAGATTCAAGCTGGCACTGGCCTTTTACCTATAGAAATACTACAAAAAGCATCAATAAAAGGGAAAATCCACAAGAGAAGGTACTGTATACAATACAGTGGATTATAAAATCTGGTTTTGTACAAAGTGATTGCCTGGTTATTATCGGATTGCAGTATAGCCTGTCATGGAGTCTCAAAAAAGTCACAAATGGAAAAGATGCAGAAGTCTCTACATTGTATAAGTGTATATGATTGTACAATTATGATAATGAAATGAAAAGATTGTCCATTCAACTTTTATTGTTATGAAAGGTGACACCTATTAATCTAATTTTTTTAAAAACTGAATTTAAGCTAGAAAAAGCCATAAATGCTTTAGAAGAACATCATAAAAAACATGCTACAGTTACAGATTTTGTTTCATCTACATACAGAACAAAATACAGTACGAGAAGCCACTTTGTTACCACCAAAAAATAATGAACTGTAGCCTTCATCTTTTAAAAAAAACTGTTAATGGACATTTAATAGCTAAAACTGTTCCGATGCTAATAGCTCACACAATAGGAAGATTAAAAGTCTGAGATCTTAAGCTCTTAAACTCAATAATACATACAGTATTCTGATTTTTTTTATTCAAATGCTTCCAAAGCATGAATATGAGGCGTACAATCTGAAATCTAATTACTTCTCACAAAATCGTTTGAAATCCAAGGTCATTTTGAGTAGCTTGATTTTGACTGTCTCACTGATGACCTTGGTGTTTTAAAAACTCCAGTACTCCTTTGTGTCCCCTTCATAGCCACTGCACACAAATGTCTGAATACAGGCCTTATAATCATGGAGGGCAACTGTGTCTGCAAGTTTTCTAGGTTTCTTTAAGTCAGGATTGGATATCCTTGCCTTAACACAAAGATCTGAACTCAGAATTCATTCCACAATTTGAAGGGAGTCTAATTACTGTCTAATCAAACCAGAGGATCACATCTTCACATCTGCAGATTTAGTCACTTCTTAATTATTTTCCTTTAGTGCGAATGTAAGGAGGAAGAGGACAGACCTTGAGGTCAATGGAAGCTACTGTACCTACTGTACTGTATATGACAGGCCTAATTTTTAAACCAAGTCCTGCCCAAGTCCATGGCAAGAATACAACACAGAAGAGGGTAAAAAAACTGGTTGAAAAGCTCAGACTTTTTTTTTGTTCTTCCATGGTTTTGTGTTACATTTTCAATGTAGTTCCATGTAGCATTGACTTCTTGTTTATATATTCCAGCTAACACTAATCTATAGCTTCAGGAATGGTAGACAATACTGGCCTTTTTGGAGAAGTTTCAATGACAGAACGATGTCAATGGCAATTGACAGAATTGTGACTGAAACACGGCTACTAGAGTTCGAACTGCAAAGCCTCTGAACACGGTGCAGAAATACATCCCCTGTTTCTGGCAAGAGCTGTTGAATTCAGATTTTTTTTAAAGTGCAGCTATAGCACAAATAATTGGAATAATCATTTTCCCCAGAAATATTTTTAATTAAAACCTTCTAAACAGCGTTTTAATGAAATAATTGGAAAAACACGCTTGAATTACCAAGAACATCTGCTCTCCACTTGAAGTGCTAAATTACCTAGAATTGGTATCCTTTAACTCCTTCGGAGACAGTCTAAGGCAAAAAAGAGAATAAATGATTCATGACAGATGCACTGGCGTTTGAAACTATCTGGAACTGAGTTTACAAGCTACTCAGACTCACAACTAGATGAGAGGCTCGGTCAAAATTCACTTATCAGTGTATTCCAAAACAAACTACCCTCTAATTGAAAGTAAAATGATCCTTCATCTTCAAACACTGTAACACATCATGAAATACAGTGAAATCATGGTTGAAGTGTGGTAAGAGCAGATAAGTGCTGTAAGTGTGGTACGAGGACAAGAACGTGGCCAAACACATTCAATATTGTCTTAATGGTAAAAAACAAAATTCCCTGAAGTGTTTATTGGTAACCGTTCATGAGGACATTCAATGTCTTCATGTGTGAAGTCCGGTAGTCTGTAATCATAAAGAAGCCATGTTCTTAGGAATTAAGTAACAAATAATTTAACCAAAACACTGTCATCATGCGTATAGAATAAGAATAAAAAGACAGAAGTCCCTTTCTTGTGTGCAGAGTGCCTTTACAGGTATTGCATAGCACATTACAAAAATACTTTGTGTGTGTGGCACATCATCTTAATGAAGAGAATACACAGAGCACTGCCTGGTTTAGCTGGGTCTCATGCATTGTTCAGGCAGAGTGAAACGTGTACTTACAGGTATGGAGTTGGCAAACCTTCTTTGCCAAAAAACTGTCAGCTCTGACCAGTCACTATGTGACATCAGAGACTGAAAGTAAACCAATAGAATTAAAAACAAAGGCTTGGCCTGGCCCTGCCCGGTCTCAATTACAGCCCTCCTGTTACACCTGAGATCACGACTGTCACACTTGACGTGCATCTGAGACTTTATTCACTCACCTGCTCCTGTGCCTGTTAAGACATTGAAACATTGGCCTGAATAAAATATTATTGGTTGTGAAATTTTAAAGACCAACCCTAATTGATGCTCTGGACATCTTAGCCAACAGCCCAAAGCATTTATACAGTACATTTTTGTTTTTCTATGATGTCCTAATTCCACACTTTTACAACTACTAATAACATTAACATAATGGGGCACAAAAGCCTGAACCGGGCTAATTTAATATATTTATAGGACAATATAAGATAATGATATATCTACATTGTTTCTTTTATGTGTTTTTCTGATATCTTTACAGTATGTCTGTAACAAGGTATGACTAATTAATGTTTGTAAAAGATACACAAAACTGCAATTACACATAACTGCACTTAATTAACTGTACCCTTCTTTAATAGGGGCAGCATAGTGTTGTGGGTGAGGTATGTACAGTAGTGTATGAATGGAGGCCTTTCTGTTTTTGCTGAGGGTGGGCTCTGCAGTGGCCTGGAGTCATGTGCACTCTGTTCTCTTAACTCTGTGGAAATCGGGATAAGCTCTTACCCAGACAGACATTGTGGCTCAAATGATGAAATTAACTGTCTAGATTTATGTAGTAGTTACAAAATTTACCAAAAATAAGGGAGACTCACTAGAGAAAATGATTTAGGTGGGTTCTTGATATCCTTGGAACAGCACTTGTGGCTTGGAATAAAATGTTCTCATAAGATTTAAGCAAAGGAAATCCAGTTCTGGATAATATACCATGAAATGTGAAAGCCAATAAAGGGTTAAGCAAAACAGACTTGACTTAAAATTCTTTCTAAAAAAACATCTGGTAGGATTATTTTGAAAGCACAGCTGAAATGAACATCTTTGACAGCAATTTTGAATCTCTGATTAATGATTTTCATGAAGGTCTTTTAAAAAATGTTGCTTTCTTTTATTATCCTGTATTGTTGGTACTCTGTTAGACCTTAACTGCAGATTTTCTTTTGTTTGCAGTGCAAGAATAACAGAACCTAACATTCCCAAATGGAGTTTTGGTTCCAAAATTCAGAACTGGGGTAGGATTCCTGCATATCAAGTGCTTGGGCACATCATTGAATTAAACTGTGTTTTGTGTAATTTGGAGGAAGGGTTCCAATGGGTCAGGCAGGCAATCATTGTTTTTTTACTTTGGTCAGCAGAAATAAATGAACTGTCCACACATGAGCCTGGTGGATCATCAGGCTGAAGCTTATCCTGGTTTCTGTAGCATTAAGCAGGATCAAAGTAATTAACTCCCTTCTGGATGGGGTGCCAGTACATCACAGGGTTATTCCCAGCAACGGTGGTACCAATTTGTACTGCTGGGTGGACTGAAGCAATCGATAAGCTATCTTAATCAAGGGTAGTCCAGAAACTGTTTTTTTTATTATCCTGTAACTGATAAAAACCTACAATCAGTTATCATTGTCAATAGCAATACAGAGCACAAAATCAGTATATACAAAGGACACATACACAAAAGCAAATATATCAACCTCATCTGGTCTCCAGTAGCCCAAACCAAAAGAAAGATAATAATGAACATCACCACTCTCACTCTCAAGAGAAGAAACTCTGTGTAGTTCTTTGATTGAGCTAGGCATCCTCTTCAGACCTAGCTGTACTGATCCACAGAAAACACAGGGTAGGGCCTGTGCCTGAGCCTTCCTCTGTTGCTTTTTGTAGAGCACCCCTCTGGTCTCCAAGTCCTCTCCTGAATCCAGTCATTCAATTTGTATCCAACAGTCCTTAGCTGAGGCCTGTGCCGTGTCATTAATGTCACTCATTGGATGGGACTAACATTTCCCAGGCAGTTGTACCTGTCTATGTTGAACTAGAGCTAGGTGGGTATAATGTGGTATCCCTTGATTAATGCCTAAACAGCAAGCTTTCTGATTTGCCAGGTAACTGAGAGCTTATAGCACTGTCACTGAGAGCTGCTACTGTAGTTCTCCTATCCAGAGGCTGTTGGACTTGTAGTGTGACAAATGGCCAGCAACTTTCAGAGGGGCTCATTTTGGACAAAAGAGAGCACAGACGTCATGTCATGTATGCGGAAAGGTTGTCACCGAGAAGCCAATTTGATATGATATGATATGGTGTTGATATGAAACTGAAAATTACTGGTGAATTCAGTTACAAAAATCTAGAACAAACTAAAATAAAATGAATTAATTTCCTTTTACTTCTATTGAAAAACACTGATAAAATGGATGATGTGCCACATGATCCTTTAAAGAGAACAATAAAGAAAAAAAGATCAATGAAGAAATCTATTGTATTGTGCATTGCAAATCACAGTAAATAAAACTCATGGATATTGCTGTGGACTGCTGGTCCATAACAGCTTACTGTAGTTTGACATCAGAGCTTTCATGAGGCTCAACATGCTAAGAACAGCAGTTTAATCCTTGATACTGTAGGTAAAAGCCACTCACGTCAGAGATGACTATAAATTCCATCTTTCTAAAAACATCTTAGCCAGATGCTTTCCCTTTTAATATGTTGTAGCTCACAGAGAATGCCATGATCTGTGTGCTCTTTATTATTATATCTATTTGACTGGCAACACTATTCAAAACAAAATGTATTTCTTTACAGACAAGTGAAGTAATATTCCTCAAGAGTACAAGTGCTACAGTATGTCCCTAATTTGAAATCAATCCAGAACTTCAAATTTCCTGTCCTGAGCTCTAGCAACTCCTCCACAGTGTTGCACAATCCACTGCTTCAGAATGTCCTACTATAAATGGTTACAAATAATGTAATTTATTTTAACAGCAACTTACCAGTCTGAGAACACAAACCTTATCACTGTTTATTTTTCAGGGGTGCTGGGGACCAGCGTTCAGCAGCGCAAACACCCTGAAGGTAAAGTCTGAGAGGACCACAGTAGATTTGAGATGTATGTAGCAACTAGGGCCCTAAATACTTGTGTCAAAGACAAAACAAAAATTAAAATAACAAATTGAGTTTGCAGTTCTGATGATGTTTTAAGCTCTTATTAACCAAGCACTTTCTGGGATGAATGGTGCTGGGTGTTTTGTGATCCATCTGACCTGGACACCCTCAGAGAGTTATTGCACTTCACCCACAGTCACATCATGGAGCTAACAACTGCTGCAACTAACATTTTTGACATCCAAAAAAGGCAAAGAGCGCTTACTTTTCCTAAATGCCTTTTAGGTTTCCTCCTCATTAAGCATGATTTAACAATAAATGCCCTTCTTAAAAGAAGTGACTTTCGTTAACACCAATTCCTTATTTTTTGCTCGGTAATCCCTGTCTTGGCATGACCCACTGCAATTTACCCAGCCAAATGTGAACTGAGGACACAAATGTTTTTTTTTAATGGCACCAGGGTTCTCAGTTGTGACAAAATGTAAACAAAAAAAATGAAGTTAAGAACACTAATCTATCTTTTCAAATCCTGCATGTAAGCCTATTTACAGCTATCTATGTGACATTTTTGTAGCCTGTCTTCTCAACCACACAATGTTACTAAATACAGTTGAAATATAATGAAGGTTCATTGTAGTTAAACTAGCAATGGAAAAATCCAGAACTACAAAGCATTTGCATACAGTCACTCTTTCAGTCACACACACATCAAAGTCAATAATCAAGATTAAAAATTTGATTTTAGCAAGTTTGTTTTCCATGATTATAGAGGTAAATGTTGTCACATTTAAAACTCTCATTAAGTGCAGGTCAGCAAGACCAATATGTTAATATACAAAAATGACCTCTAAAAGCCTAGTTTTAGAAGGGCAAGTCACATGCTCTTATGTACTGCCCATATAGACACTACTGCCACTGGGTGGCATTAAGCATTAAGCTGATTATTCCTTTTCTCTTTGTTTGTGAAAATGTGAATATAGCTGAGGCAGAAAAATGAGAAACGTCAATTCAACGGATTGTTCTTTTTAACTGCAGCAAAGAAATCGGTCTTTACCAGTGTTAATGGTTTTACCTACTTTGAAGGTGCTCTTGAATTTAGAATCTGAAAAAGTTGCAGAGCAATTTAATGGTGCTGTACCAATAGCTAATCAATCTCATATTACTTCTTATGGTTTTTAAAAACTGTTTGGGGCTGTTTTCCTTACTCTCTGATGAAGCCAAATGATAGTTTCAATTAAAGTCATTTGAAAAGCTATGAAACTGGTGTTTTGCTTAGTGTATTACCAGTTGAGAATTTACTAATTAAAGCCCAGTTAATAAAGGGCTGATCAGCAGTCCACAGCAATGTAACAGAACAGTTCCATAACTGCCTCAGGGGAGCACATCTGTGTTCTTTATCTACTAGACTTCTTTACTTTGTGTACTAAGAAGGTTAGGAAGTTTAGCTCATGTGGAAGAACAGTTTTAAATATAACTGTGGTACACCATGGTGAACTCTGAGTAAAGTGTTGTAGAGCACTGTAAAACGAATAGTTATCCATAACTCACGTCTGTGGAGAACTGTGTTCAAGCAAAGAAAGAGTAAAATAAAACCAAAGGACAATAAAATAACTAGAATAATAGTAAGCTTTCAGGGAGTCTGAGGCTTTGAAAAGAAAGTATTGAAAAGAGCTCTGGTGTTGGACTGCCAAATGAAAATGCCAACACAGCTCCCCAGCTATTTCCCACCCCATACAGTAGTGACTGTTGACTAGTGACATCTGCTGAAAGCTGACAAGAGTTTTGTCACACTGGCTGGGAAATGGAAGGCAGGAGCCCGCTGTAAAGCACGTTTATGAGAAGCTGGGTTTATTGCTCCACAGTAGGCACTGGGTAAGTAAAAAATAAGCAGGCACCGTAAAAATAAATTTAGCAATTCATTGACCGTACAAGTCATTTTAATGTAAGAGGTGGTCCGTCACAATCTCACAGATGGATACAGTTCAGGACATAGTACTTCTAAAAGTCACCTGTGCTATTACAGTCAATAGGGAGTTACCTCTGTTTGTTACTAAGCCACTTTCCCAACACCTCTCCTGCTGATTGGTTCAACTATAGTTAGCAGACACACGCCCTGAGTAATCATTAACCCATGCTGAGAAGCCATCAAGCTGAGGTTATCTAAGCCGGGTTGCAGAGGTTAATTCCTGTTATTAAATAGTCTATTTGCATTGTTCTATGCAAATCTGCCCAATGAACGTTTCATTCTTTGCCCTCATACTCCACAGGTTGGTGATACAGTAGATGACAAACATACATACTGTATACAAAGAATTTAAAACCATTTTTGAAAAACAGAAACATGAAACATGTATCCTATACTGTGATTCATCTGTCCTCATATGTTTTGCAAATGTATTGGGATTAAAATTGAAATAAACATTGCTCTGGTTTGATCCATATCTATTATAAAAAGTAGATCTTCATAATTTCACGTTTTCCAAATTTTATAGTGTTCTATATTCCCTTTCCCCGATAGTACTACTTATATTAAAAGGTATTTGAAAAAAGTAAGTTTCAAGATTTATTTTTTAGTTTGCAGAAAACAATGTTATAATGTTCCAAATTTGCAATGAGTTTTGAGTAAGTCACAATACTGCTGACAAAATGTGCACCGACCTTTGTTAAAGGAGCAATGATTCATTGTGTTCATCATACTGATGAAAGCAGGATTGCAGGGCTGCTCTACTGCCTTTCAATCTGCTGTTTCCTAATACTTTTGGATGACAGTGATAGCAAATAGGAATGCCAGCAAACACAATGCAAACAAAATTCGATCTTTTCAGCTTCTGAGCATGACACTTGAGGCAACCAGAGATCTACAAATAAAATCAAACAGCTTGTTGTCCCTGCCTTAATATATTCTCAGCAAAACATTTTGTTACAGCAAATTTGACATTGTCAGGAAATTGCCAAGTAGGAAAAAAAATAGGCCAAGTAAAGTGTTTCACATTGCTATGCAAATATTGTTCTTAATTTGTACTAGCACAAAAATAATATTTATAATTTATAAATCAGTTTAGTTTTGCAGCTCCTTAACACAGATGGAAGCATCCGTCTGAGTAGCACAGGCAACGAACCTAAAAAAGACAGGAATAGGAGTTGATGGTCATTGTAATATTGATGAGCTTAACGAAATGGAATGTCTCAGTTGCTTTGTGAAGCAGATGCACTCTATGCTTTGTTAAAAGAGTTCCAATTACTGAATGACTAGACAGGTAATTAAATTCAGAGTCCCCAGAAAGATCAGGTAAGCTTGATAGTCCATTTGACAGTGAATTCTGGACTGGGTGCCTTACAAACACTGTTGCTTTAATGTAGGCTATTTACTGAAAATGATGCCTCAGGGCCAGTTCACCTGCAAAGGGAACCACAGCTGGAACACATCACAACAACACCAGTTCCTTTTAGTGTTTTTTTATTCACCCACCACTACCCATAAACCTTTGACACTGTCTGAACTGACACATTAGGCAGGTCTTCCGTTTCCAACAGATGTGTAAAGTGTAAATGGAAAGTGTAGTCTTATGAAGGCACCTACATCAGCCTTCTTCCCAACATCACAGAAAAGTGAGAAAAGGTCTGGTCTGCCTATACTTTCCAAGCCACAGGATTTATGGAATATATCACGTGTTAGGACACTCCCACTATTTTGAATAGAATGTGTCACTCCTATGAAACATATAGTATTGTGGCATTCCCTACCACTTTGGTTCAGCAGTGTATTAGAATGAGAAATAATTCAATTTTTTTTCACATCCTTTCAGCACCTGTGACATTAATATTCACAGTGCATACGTGGAATTGTTAAGCATGTGGCGCATTGTGCTTCTGGAAAAAGCAAGTGTGTCTATGAGTCATTTGTATTTATTTATTTTTTGGAGAATCTGTTGGCTTCTGTTGCTCCCATCTGGCTGCAGGTCAAACCAACAGAGGAATCATCATGCAATCTTAGGAAGTTAACTGTTTCAATCTCATTTAAAGCCCTCATTCACAGGCATTGAGCAAGTTATGAACGTCTCAAGCGTTTGACTTATCCAAACAGTATAGGCATACTGTAAATACTTGCCGATTTGGGCTTAAGACTTGGTGATTTGCTTGGTTTTTGCTTTAAAAGAATTGGGAAATGGAGCACTGCAGAACTTAGGAATTGGCCACACATTTGGCCTCTGATAACTTATTAACCAAATAATTGTGCTTTGGGGATCAATAATTAATACATGGACCAACAAGCCTGAGCGATTTCTCAGTTAAACAATAGCTTAAATAAAAATAGCCACAACCCAATAAATACGATCAGTTAAAATAAAAATGCAGGCTAAACTGACATTTTGAGAACAAAAAATGCTGTATAACAGTGGAGACTGGAAAAAAACCCACTCTCAAAACTGTTTCTGTTTCTCAAACTGAATCACAATAGTGGAAAGTCTTTGTACACTTTACACTGGCAGCAAAGAGGACATTGTTCCCAAAAGTACACAGAGAAATGTAGTATATTTCATTTTAGTTTGCTGTTTGCTCAGCTGTAAAGTCAATGGGGTCATTAACTCTACTAAAACTAAAATTATTCTGTTTATAGGACCTAAACCTACAGTAAACAGTAATCCGAAAGAGAACCTGAATTTAAAAAAATAATGATTTAAAAAATAACCAAAACTAATAAATTACATACTCAGGGTAAAAAAAAACTCTTGATCTGCCTCCTGGTGTGACTGTCTACATAAGCCTTTTTATATATTTATATATGTTGCTAGGCAATGGAGCTTTCAAATACTGTGTAAGGCCTTCTCCTTTTAAATTCCATTACATTTCTATCAGTATCTGAATAAGCAACAGCAGCATATAAATTTCAAATTATGATAATAAAGCTTGGACAAAACAAGAGCTGGGAGGCTGGGAGCAACCAATAGCAGGGAACACTGATAAAAATCCTGCATGTGATTAATGCTGGGCAGATGTCAGTTTCTTCAGAACACTATTATAGGTGAGACTTTATTAATAGAAAACTCCATAAACCTTGATTAATATTAATGACAAGGACAGGTAGAGGCAACAGAATCAGATGTCTAATCCTTAATGACATACGTAGACTTGATCAGAATTCGCAGTACAATTCTCCATTTTATCGCTTACCATAAAATGATTCTTTCTGTTGATGACATTCTGAAGTATATTGGATTACACATAAGAAAAATATAAATCAAATTTTTCAGAAAAATCATTTGCTGGGGGGCAAAATGACTTCCATGTTTTCCAAATTTCTGAGACAAGGAGGCATTAACAAAAAATAAAATTGGTATTTTTTTTAATGAGAATTTCTGGGGAGCTCTGTGATTATGGTTGTGAATCATGTCAATTGTCATTGAACTGAGCATATGCAATGGTCCTGTACAATTTACAATGTATACAGGACTGGTAATTTGTAACAGTATAGAGAGGACTGTCAATAATATTCTACAGTTCTTTTTGATATCACTAAACAGCACAGTGCTTTGTTGTGAATAAAGCAATTTATCATATTCCACAGGAATAAAGATATTACACAGTTTAGAACTGTTCAAAACAAATCCTATTGAACACTAGGATTTGTGTTTAGAGCCCCATAATTAAAGCTGACCTGCAACTTACCCTCTGCAAAAAAGAAAGATAACAGAACTCTAATGTTAAAATAATTATTTTTCCTCAGCCCAAGAGCAACTACCAATAAACACACAACACATAAATCAGTCCAAAATAAAGGCCACGCTTTTGTTTTGTTTTGTTTTTGCAGATGTGCAATTTCAGTCAGGCCATTAAAACTGCATCATCAGAGACTATGGACCACTGACCTGCTAATAATAACATTAATGGGAAAAGTGCAGCTAAACACAGAAGAAAACATTGCACAATTTCTGCAGAAGCCCTGCTGTTTTGCACAATACAGCTTAATTATTATGTGTGGATAGCCGCTGAAGAAGTGTTATTACTTGAAAACGCACAGCGAGGAGTGGAATCCCACCTGGGAGACATTAAAGAACAGAGAGCAGAGCTCAGCCCTTCCTCTGGGAGCTACAACACTTTCATACTCTGTTTCACTCTGAATATTCCTATTGTCTCACAGAAAGGGTTGTGTTGGGCACACGTTTCCAACAAAAGCGCCAGCAGAGATTTTACCATAAGCAAAGGCAGGAATCAACTTGTGGAAAATCACAAAAAAAATTTAAAACACCACCAAATATTAAATAATAAACCCCACTTACTAAATAGTTAATTTTGTTTTCTTATGGTCTATACTGATAGATCTCTTTACTACCTGCATTTCTACAACTACCCAGTGGCTACTGAAGGTGGACAAGACTCCAAATACTTACTCCATTGAGGGAATCGCAAGAACAAAATCGTACAGTTATTAGGGTAAAAAATACTGTATATCTTAGATCTGCCTCCACTAGTAAGACAATTTAGCCAAACCAGTCTGCCAAGGAAGGCCACTGACTTATTGCACTCCTCTACAAAACAAAGGTTTCAATTTATAAAGCAGAAACCAACCATACAACAAACAAAAGCACATGAATTTTGTGTTGTTGTGAAAGAACATTTTTGTACCATTAAATTAAAATGATAAATAGGAGGATTTGCATAAAGTATAAAAGATGCTTGTGTTTTTTTTTTTTAAGAAAACCTGGACAAAACACGGTTAACCCACTGATACTGTAGGTCATAACAGAGCTGTGCTTGCAATTACATTAACCAAGAACAGGAGTTTTAGCTAGAGCATACTACATGTTTGTCCTCTCAACAATGCTGGGAGTCACTCTGTAAAGTTTTTTTGTGTCATATAGTTATGAAAAGTAGTACATAGGAAGTACAATGATATATATATAATGGTATAAAATATGATAGAATCTTCTAGTTAATATTCCCACGGCAAAAACAACACAAAAAAGAACCATGTTCTTATGCGCATGTGGCTGCATGAAAAAATAAAAAAGACCCCCATTGTACAGCAGTTTTATCCATTCCAGAGTTTGCCAGCTGCTAGTGTTGCAGAACGCAGTGGCACTAAGCCTGCTCTGGAAGGTGATGTCAAACCCTTGAAGCCTAGACAGTATGGAATCATTCTAAGGCAAAAGGCCCTTTGTTTTGGCATAGCGGAGTTTTCTGCTGTCTCGTTAGTGGTGCTGTGTCTGCATGGTCCCCACAAGCAGCCGTGTTCCAACACTGGCAGGGGCAGAGCAGAGCTGCACACAAACTCTCATACAGTGTGTAAGCAAAAATCAAGTGCCAGACATTTCAATCCTTTTACATTGCTGGGAATAAAATTGCACAAATAGCCAAGGGTAGTTAGAACAGCAAAAAATCTCAGGCACTGGTTTTCTACTTCAGCAGGACAACCTGCAGCTGCTGAGAAATTAAACCAGTCAAAGCATTATGCAAAAGAGTACACCCTTGGCTTCCTGTTGCTATATTACTGTCCAACTAGACAGAAACACTCAGTAGTCATGCTGACAAGTGCTGTATTTGCAATTAATACCCTCTGCGGTATATCTGTTCAAACATTTATATTTTAAGTTTTCATTTTGATGAGCAACAAACTTGTCGATAGCACATGTGAAAACAGGGCCAACAAAAGGATCTGATTATCTTAGCCTGTTAATACTGGACCGAGAGCACAGAGTAAGGATGAGTAGCACCGTACTTAATAATGCCTTTAAATATGTTTTAAATATAAAGAAATAAAAAGGTCTGTTGTTCAATGCATACCACTGCTTATCTTTATCCACACAAACTAAAACAATTCCCCAGAAATCAGATGGTGGTTTTTGTGCTGCTTGTGATAATATTAGCAGCATGGTCAGGGACTGCCCATATAAATATCTGTGCTCAAATGGGCTCTCTGACACCAAAGCTAGGCTCTTAATGAGAGCTGATGGCACTACTACATTTTAATTAGCTGTTCCTGAGGTTTAACTACATGCTGTGCCTTCAAAGGCAATAATACCATGTTAAAGCAAATATTAGCTCAAGGTGGAAACACAGAGGAGTATTCCCTTTACCGATCTATCAGTAAGCATGAGGCATGTCTTCTAAATGAAATGATAAAATAGAATCAATGATCCCTATTAAAAGCCACAACTACATCAACCGTTTTGTTCATACTGATGTACCCAAGGTAATTGATCATCCATTGAACAGTCAAGTTCTATGATACCTGTTTAGTGAGTAGTACAAAAGGGCAAGTGATTAGCTTGATTCTAGAACAAGGAAAACAAAGCATAACTTGTACTCAGAGCAGACATTCACGTGGCCCTGTAGTAATGTAGTAATGAACATTTAGAGTTCTGTTTTTCCAAAGCATGTTCAGGCATGTCCACAATCATTTCCCCACAGCTACATCTCCCTGGTTCTGGGAGACATTTGCTATGTCATTCCACCTTTGAAACCCACGGATGCAGAGGAAAACAAGAATTACTGTACCTATAGGTTTTAGCCGCAGTGAAACAATGGAGCTCATAACCAAATAATAAAAAAGAAACATGAGTCGTGTCTATTATGTCATATACCATTGCAACAACATACTGTAGCAGGGGGTGACTTCTGTATTATGTACATAACCCTGAAGTGAGAAACTCAGAAGGACATGAGGGGAGGGAGACCATTCATTCTTATTATTTACCTCCAACCAAGCCTTGAAACAGCCCGGACTGGTTTATCAGTTCACGCAACACATGACCAAGGTCTGACTGTACAAGGTCAGACTTAGAGGACACTGCTAGTGCCTCTTTTTGGATGGAAAATATTTTTTTTTCCACAGCAATCTAAAGGTTACTGCTATCTAATCTGGGAGAAAATGGGGCCGTCCTTCTCAGGTTAGGCTGCAGTAACAAATTGCAGCCTTTGGTTCCTGTCCCACCTGCTCGGGTCACATGGATCCCCTCCATCTGTTCCTGTTCACAGCCTGGAGGCCACAAAGAAAAAAAGAGAAGGATCACTAATTAGTCTTGCCAAGCGAGACGCTAACTCCACTGGCAATGATTAATTTATTAACCTGTAAGGAAAATGTAGCTGTGTTCCACACAGAGGTGATTACAAACTGCACAAAGCATGGGCGTGTAACACCCATTCTCTGACACATTTATCTCAGTGTCCTAGCGTTGATGAAGTCTTAACCTTTTGGTAGACATGAAAATGAGCTCAGCAAAGCTGAAACAAATTGCCAGTTGGCTTCTGAGTGCTCTACTTTGCCCTTATCACTTTTGTTAGTTATTTCATGGGAACCCACCCAAGAAAAGAAATTTAGGCAAGCATGAAATAATTATTGTAGATAATTTTCGTAATTTAAAATTAGAAAAACACAAATAGTATACACATAAAAGTACGTTTGACATGTGAATTAGTGAGTCTAAAATATTTTTAAATAATATTTTTTCATCAAAATATAATTCTAAAATACGTGTTTTTTCTACAGTGTACTGTATGTGTGTAGACAGATTTGATACATGTTAGAAAAAGGTTTTTTGCATTAAAAAAGCAAGGATCAAAGAAATGATGATCAGTTCATACTGTATATTTATTATGATACTTATTATACTTAAGATCACTTGGTTAAAAGCAAATAAAAACACACAGAAGGAAGGTTCTGAGGCCCAGAACACAGCAGGTTTGCAGAGTAATGAAATAAAGCAGGTGTGACACCTACTGGCACTGAACCTGATTGTAGTGTCACTATCCCCCTCTTTACAAGTGCAGTACAACTGGCCTTTCATCTTAAAAAGCCAGAGAGTAATATTCACAGCTCATGGACCCAGTCAGAAGTGTACTGTAGTTCATCAGAGATTGAGTCCCTCTTGTGCAGTATCAAATATAAATAGAAATTAAGGAAGATGAATGTAAGAAACATGCTGACAAGAGTCCTGGTGGATCTTTATTTCAGCTTTATCACAACTTGATTTGAAATGTCACACATTCCCGAATTGAGTCGGAGAGACACAAACAAGATACCTACTTTCAGGGTCTCAGCTGTTCTGTGGTGGGCTTTAGTGCCAGAAAAGCACCAATGACAACTGGTCGTGTTACTCTTATGAAAAGAAATGTAAAATATATTCAGAACCAACATGCTGCAATATATAAGTATTAAAATATACCGTTTGTTAATATTTAAAAAAGCATATTTCAAACCTAATATATTGAAGAGGTTTGAGTAGGGAGCTGCATCAGTTTGTGAGGAGCAAAGGATCAAGTAGACATGTGTCATGCTGAAATATATATTTCTTTTTACTTTTCAGTGTGGAATTAACCTCCATTTGTTCTCAAGTAATATACTGCATAAATGGAAACAAATTTCCTTAATTGTATTTAATTGAAACTGAAATAGATGAGGTGACACAAGCATTTGTTTCTCAACACTAAGGCAACAAGTAATCAGTTTGCAGAGCATGCTCTCACTAGATCACACTATGTTTATTCAGCCTTATCCCTTTAATTTCAACAAGGCTTCACCAATTAAAGAGTTTTTTCCCTCTCAAAATCAAGATAGCCTTAGTCTTTATCTGAGCATGGGGTCACTTTGTACTGCTCTCTGCATCAAACCTGACACTGATGTGGCTGTCTCTATTCCATCTAATTGCATCTCTGACATAAAAACTTGGATGACTCAAAATGTCCTTCATCTTAACTGTGACAAGACTGAAGTCATGCTTATTGGCACCCCCCATCAACTTTGTAAAGTCAATCCTGTAACCCTATCTGTAGATAGTTCTAAACTTGAGCTTCAGTCTCAATTGAAAAACCTTGGGGTGATTTTCAATTCTGGCTTAACATTTGAGCAACATCTTCTTTTCATCTCAGAAATATCGCTAGACTACACCCTGTGTTATCATGAACTGTGGCTGAAAAGCTGATCATCACATTTGTGTTTCCCGAATTGGCTACTGTAATGCTCTACTCGCTGGGGTATCTAAATCTACATTGAACAAACTGCAGTATGTCCAAAATTAGGCAACCAGAATCCTGACCAGTTCTAGAGCAAGTGTTCACATTACTCCTATCCTGGAGCCCTAGCACTGGCTTCCTGTCAAATTCCGTGTGGACTTTAAAATTGTCATGCTCACCTATAAAGCTCTCCATGGCTTGGCACCTCAGTACCTGTTTGAACTATTATCGTCCTATTCCCCAACTTGCAACCTTCGCTCTTCTAATTCTGGTCTCCTTACTGTCCCCCAAGCCTGTCTACATTCAATGGGTGACAAGGCCTTCTCCTGTTATGCCCCCAAGCTCTGGAACTCTCTCCCCAAGGATATCAGAGAATTACCTTCTCTAAACTCCTTCAAATCCAGACTCAAAACCTTCTTCTTTAGAAGAGCCTTTACTTACAATTCTTCCCCTCTGCTCCTACAATACTTAGTACCACCATCCACGGTCTCCAATGTGTATTGCAATTGTGTTTTATGTTGTGTATTCTTTTTATTTATTGTTGTTGTCATTCTGTAAAGCATTTTGAGAAGCCACCTTTAAAGGTGTTATATAAAATAAAGTTTTGTATTATTATTATTATAAGATGGCTGGTTGATCAGCATTTTCTTCTTATAGCTCAAATTACCTCTATTGCCTGTTCAATATTGGGTACTGCTGCATCAGAAGGCTTGAAAGTTAGCAAGTTGCATCATATTCCAACTGCATCAACACCTCCCTAGATCTAACAATACTTTTTACATCCACAGTGAGTCATCATCACCTGTTGACAGAATGCATGCAGCACCACTGACTGCTCTAACACACTGTGCCTTGTTTAGGATGTGTACTGTTATATGGACTGGTCGTAGGCAATACACCATACTGAACACCTGTTAAGACTGTTGGGTCACCCTGTCAAAATAGCACCTTTCCCACTGGATTTTGGATGTGATTCCCAGTATCTAGAAGAATGTGTGTTATCACCTACCACATGCACACAGGGTGTGGTGGTACACTCCTCTAGAGCAGCTCAGAGGAACTTATATAAATGTCAACAAAGATACTGATTGTGTAAAGCAATGACATACAGTATAAGAAATCTGATAAATTGCCAATTTTGGTCTAGCATGAAATAGTAGTCAAACATCCTTGTTCAGCATCTATACTAGAACACTTCATGTGATTTTCCTGCCTTCTGCAGCTGCTGCCTCCATGTGGCTTGTTCCTCAAGCTTCTCTGTGGTCACCTCTGTGCAGTTGAGTCACGGGCAACATCGGATGTCAATAAAATTTGAAAAGAAAAAGATGGATATCAATAAATATTGTCCATAAAAGAGGAAAAGAGAGCCATGCCTGTTTCAGTTCAGTGTCTCCTACTGGCCTACTGTATGTGTGGCACTGGTATAAAGACTATGTTCTTACTGCTTTTGTGTAGCAATATCCAATTGGTTGTTAGCTCAAGGCTAGCTCAACCTAACATTCTACAGTGTTTCTATACCTGGTGACACCTAGATTCCATTTTGCTTTTTCTCCTGGTTTCAACACTATGGTGAAACGCCTCATCCTTTGCTGCTGGACATTGGGGTAGCATTTTAATTGCATGGTACAAAGGTGTAAAAAAATATGGTCTTTGAGTTTAAATAAAATAAATCAATATTTTCAACTACACAAAAATTCAGTGAGGTGCCGATTTGGGGGTTAGGCATCAATGTTTGATCTAATTTATCTGCCAGTAATCAAAATTCAGGACTGACGTTGGGCCTTCTGACTACAGAACTGGAGAGAGATAATGACTCACACCTTCTGTGCCCTCTTTTTCTTAGGTAATAATCATATTGTTACATGCATGATAACATCCTTTCTTGCACTGCTCTCAGATTGCAGAGGACCTAAGTCAGGGGAGTGATTCTACCTTTCTGGGTCAAAATCATTAGATTAGTAGATTGTACAATGCAATACTTTTTAATTTTCTGCTCTGAAAGGCAAGCGAATGAGCTATAAGCTGTTAAAATGATTAGTGGATTTAGTTGTCAAGGTGAATTATTTACTTACCTTGCCAGTATAGTACAAGTATGGTTTTTTTTTTAAATAAAAATGTTTAGTGCAATTGCCTTAAGGCCAAAGCTTTTCCTTTAGGAAGGAACAAGATATGTACACTGTGTATACAGTACATTAATATTTTAAGTATATGCAAATTATGGAGCAAGGAACTTCAATACCTCTTGTGATTTGACAGCACATGATAAGGCAATGCTTTTAATTTACCATGTTTTTTAAGGGTTGGAAATAAAAACAATAAGTTATAATGAAAAAAGGTTAGATACCTTTAACACTCTCCAAGGGACTTTGAAAACATTGTGCACGCTACAAAATATTTTCTGCTCAACGTGAAGACATTTTGATGCTGACTGTGTAAGGCAATATCACATATACTGTATATATATAAATCCAATCCATAGTGATTTTTTTTTTTCGGCAAGCATGTCACAATAGTCAGACATCCTTTGACAGGCAATACACTACATATGCTGCTGAATTCATTTTTTGTATCAGAAAAATTTGTCCTTCAAAATATTATTGAATGCGAGCAGTCTAATCTTTGAGATGAAGGGTATGACTCACACAAAGCTGAAACTTTCACTGAGAACAAAGAAGGATTACAGATTTGATGGAGGTTTTCATAATAACCTTAAAAGACAAGCTGCAAAATCAAAACTCTGAGCTATCTCTGTGCTGATTCTTGGACTGCAGCACATATCTGCAAAGTGATTGCAACACAAATTTCAATCAAAGAGCACATTCCAGGTCTGTCGAGCATGTGGCCACATCATGTTACAACCACTGATTTATTCTTACCAAATCAGGAACTGGCCGGTAAGGTTTCATAATGTATTATCCATCTAAGAAGATGCTATATGTTTACATGCTTAAATAATTAGAGCATTTTAAAGATAACACTGAAGTCCCAATTCCTTAGAGAACATTTTTAAGATGAAAAACACAAAGCTTTGTATTTGATTAACTACTTATCTCAACATCAGAACCTACACATAAGGTGTAAGACTGTTGCCAGTGTGCAAATTATTTGTGGAAGTGCAAATAAATTCTACACCTCTGTTGAAACTGGAAATGCTGAGATTTAAGATTGCATTGCATAGTGTCTAATACAATGCAAAGGAAAAGAAGGCATACAAGTAGGTATATTTTTGTATGATTTGTATGATATGTTGGCATGTAGCATGTGAACTGACAGTCATAACTAGAAGGTGTAAGCAATTGAAAACTGTAAAAAAACAGTAATTTTACATCTAAAAGCAAAAGCATATTGAAATGTGTAATGGTCTCTGTGTTCCTCCTATAATGTAACCTACAGTATGACATCCACTACATCTGAGCCTATTAGAAGTTGTGACTACCTTACCACCTACTTTCTAAACAAGTTATGCTCCTTAACAAAAGTTCCAGAAAATCAATAAAGTCTGATAATGAGGGCAAAAGCATTTAGTTTCCTTCGCAGCAACTAATTCTCATTTCAGCACTCCTTTGGATCACTTCTCCTTGTAAATGGAATTCAATACTGACTGCAAGACAGCCATAAACCACATAGCAGCAAGCAGGTCTGCTGCAGTACTCAGCTGCACTTGTCACAAAGACGTTCCATGTGGCGATTTATGCCATGAGCTCCTGTTTTACTTGGAAACATTCGTTAAGTTTCAGCTCAAGCAAGATGCGACAGCAGCTTGAAATCCAAAGATGACCTTTCATTTAACAGTTAAAAAGTGACATGGAAAGCTTCAGAAAAAGATATTCATTGACTGTAAGTAAAAGTGATATTTGCATTCAGAAGGAAATTAATTGTCGTCAAGTGCCTACAGCAGCACACCAGTACAGCTAAATGGTTCATACTCAGAAGTTCTAAAACAATGCCATTGAAGATTACACATAACATAGATATAACCCATTCCTTTTCCACATTTATGGAAAACATTTTTTCTATGTCCATTGAGCCAGGATCTAATACTTCCTACGTGCATTATGGTAAAACCTTCAAATAAAGTGTGACCTCATTGGTTATGCAAGACGGCTTCGCTTTCACTTTTACGAGCTAAACCCAGTCCGCCACCTGTTCTGGTCACCCTGTGCTGAATATGTCATGCCCCCTTTGCACACTAAAAACTGCTCTCAGATGCTGTTTAGCACCAGCTGGAAGGTGAACACATGTCTAGCACCTGCTCGTGCTCCAAAACAGATTCTGCCTATCTTCCAGTCTTGTGTCCAGACAGTTGTTTTTCTTGAATCCACTGCATACATTATATCAATGCACTGAAGCAGGTGCTACAATTCCCTACGACACCTTCTCTGAATTATTTCTTTCTCTCCAAAGAAGCAAAACAAAGCTTTAACAAATAGGATGGAGCCAGCTGTGGTCAATTGGGTCTTTTTAAAGGCAGGTAGAGTCTCTCTTATCTGACCCACTCACCAGTCTCATAGTTACAGTATGCTGTAAGCACCTTCACCAGAATGACAGTGCTTGGCCCTTTAACTCCTTCAAAACTACAGGACACTGATATATCCATGCCAGCTAGGCCGGCCCCTTTATCTTAACAAAAACCCATCCATGCATTGCATTCCAGTGCAGTCTTTCATTTCAGTCAAACTGACAGGACTGGAAAGGTGGGAGGAGAAAGTTCCCTCCATTGGGGCCCTCTTTTCTGATCGCCCTATCATCTCATATCGCCGACCACCTAATCTGCGTAACCTCCTTGTTCACAGCTCCCTTGACCGCCCTCAACAACCATCCACACCAGGCACTTTCCCTTGCAACAGAGCTCGCTGTATCACCTGCAAGTACACAGCCACCACCACACTCATTCAAGGCCCCTCAGGACAATTCCGGATCACCCAGACAGCATCTTGTACCTCCAGCAACCTTATTTACTGTATCTCTTGCAGTAAGTGCCCAGCCATCTACATTGGAGAAACAGGAAGGAGACTCGGAGACCGCTTCAGAGAACACGTCAGGGCTGTGAAGATTAAAGATCTCTCCAAGCCCATTGTTTCTCATTTCACCTCTGACGGCCACGACCACTCTAATCTCTCCGTCTGTGTTCTCAAAGACGGTTTTCCGAACTCATACATCAGAAAGACCACCGAAACTAAAATTATTCTGCAGTTAGGATCACACATTCTCCCTTCCCTTAACGACAGATTACTGTTCTTTTAAATTTTCTCCATTCATTGGAAGTTTCATTTCTCACCTCTCTGCACCCATTCTGACTTCACACCTCTTGATTGGCCTCTCTTTCTGTCCCCTGCTCCCACCTCTCACTCCTCCTCCCTCCCAACCTTTGTTCTCCCGCTACTTTACCTTTGCCTACTGCCCTGTCTCTCTCACACCTGAAGAAGGCTCCACGGCCGAAACGTTGTGTTCTCTTTCTTCTTTTTTTCAGCATGGAATAAACCTATTACTTGTTCCTTTGCAGCCTACGCATGCTGACGCAGCTACCCACCTGAAAGTTCATAAGACTGCATTGTGCCTGCCACTCAATTCATTTAATGTCTACACACTTCATCCACAAGCAATACACATTTAAAGGATGTAAGCTATGGTGAACAGCTCAGAAAATGCTGCAAGTGCATTAGAAGGTCTTGTGTGACACCAAGGGTGAAAACAGTCAACCTACAGTTTACACAGTTCCTTCAGAGATTCCATGCTCAATTATTGCAAACATTTTTCTTCGTAATATGCCATGCATAGAAAAATCAATAATTGATTCTCCTTCCTGTGGTCCTAAGTACGTGTGTTTCTTGATTAGCTATTTCAGCAACCAAAGTGACCTTATTATTGACACCAGTAACACATAGACCCTGACTACTGAGGTGGATCGGTGCTGTAAGCCAGGGTTTGGCAACCTTGGAACTTTCCATTCATTTTCAAATTAAGAAGTAAAAAATACAGCAATTCACTCCTTTTATCAACCAATAATGAATTGAATTGATTGTGAAGATGACTTAAAATAAGGATTCTCTGGAATTCACAGAAACACCAACCTTTAACATCACCGAGCTATCTCATACAGAACCCCATTGACCTGTAAATATTTACTTGCTTTTTTTCTAAAGTTTCACCAGGTTTTGCATGAAAAAAATAACAAAATGGAGTTTTGAAGCTGATGATTAGGCTGGATTGGGGATTCTACAGACAATAGGTTTGACTGTCTGGTCTATAGGTGTTTTTATCTTATTTTTCACACCTTCTGACACCTAAGTTTTTATGACATACAGACTGGAAGTTTGAAACTCATCCATCCATCCATTTTCTAACCATTCTTTCCAATTCAGCATTCAGGGGATCTGGAGCCCATCCCAGCAAGCAACAGGCACAAGGCAGGATACACCCTGGATGGACGGCCAAACCATCATATGACACACACAGACACACACTTACACCAGGGCCAGCTTTCCCAGAAGCTAAATAATCTACCAGTGTGTCTTAAGACTTTGGGAGGAAAACCAAACACCTGAAAGAAATGCAAATGAACACAGGAGAAAATAAACAATTCTCCACAAATAGCACCTCAAGAATTGAACCCAGGGTCCCAGAGCTGCAGGGCAGCAATGCTAACCACAGCACCACCACTACTGCCTCTTTGAAACTCAATATGTAAGAAAAACATGTATCTTTTTCTAACAATCCTACCAATAATGTTCTAATTCACTAAACTATGTTCTGCATTTTCAGTAATTTACAACAGTATACTTCACTTAGGAATGCAATTAACACTCATTACATTGTAGCAAAATATATTTGTTGCCCACTGAGGATATTTTTTCACCATGATACATAATTAGAAAATGTAATAACTGTGCTTACTCTGCAAAACATGCATCTCCATTTTGTTGGAAAGCATTTTGTGAGACCTTCTAAATTTATTGGAGAAAATAAATGTGCAAAAACACAATATATCAAGTGGTAAATTGCAGGACTGAAATGCAAGTTTAAATATCTTCTGGGATTCGTAAACAGTGTCAACCTGAAAACTCCAAGGCTGTGATGTTAAGTGAAAAGCTGCTCACGTTTTCCACAATCAGCAAGGTTTTAGTGTTTTTAAGTGGGAAAAGGAAATGGCCACATTTAAGCTTTAAAGGACATGAAAGATAACCACGTCACATCAATTTCAGTTTCATCACTTTTCCAACTCAGGTTCACAGAGGCCCATCCTAGCAGTATTGGACTGGGCCAAACACCAGTCCATCACAGGGCACTCACAGACATAAACATACACAAACACTCACATCAGGGCCAATGTTCCCAGAAGCCAATTAACCTACCAGTATGTCTTTGGATTATGGGAGGAAGCCAAAGCACCCAGAGGAAACCCATGCAAAACCAGGGAGAGCATGGGAACTCCACGCAGATAGCACCCCAGGAATTGAACCTAATAAGCACCAAAAATACCTAACACTATAAATTCTATCTGTACACATTTTAACAGAAATATTAGGAACATAATTGGAATTGGTCAAATTCAATGGCAGGCAATACATGATTAGCTTGAGGGTAATAACTGACATTCTCCTTTCCTGACAAGAACAATTCCCAGATCTCAGTGCTCTTGAAATCCAAACGAGAAGGTCAGCTATTCAGTTCAATCCCACATACCATTACCCTCATCCCAATTTCAGGTAAACGCGATCCTGTTAGAAGAACTGACTGCAAAATATTAGAATATTATGACCTTATGAAACATGTTACATCCTGTTCAGGTGGTTCTTATTATTTGCAGAGACACACAATACTATTCAGTGATATCCCTGTATCATGGCTGAGGAGAGTGTGCCATGAACATAAGAAAACTAGAACATATGAGAGATTACAAACAAGAGGAGGCCCTTTGGCCTATCTAACTTGTTTTGGAGTTAGCAGCTAATTGATCCAAAGATCTCACCCAGCGGTTTCTTAAAAGAAACCAGGTTATCGGCTTTCAAATAAAAATATCATCATGCAATACGATACTCCTAACATGACAGAAAAGTATGTTTGTGCTGGTTTTGGGGAATTGAAAGACAAGAGATCCAGTATCATATAGCAATCTCTCTAGGTTGGGCCTATGGTGAGTGACTAAACCACACATAAAAAATGAAGCTTGTTTTCATGGTGGCAGAATGAGACGGCATGTGTTGCCTCCCTGACCAGAGCAACCTCCAGATCTCCATGCTGTATGAGGGGACATGGGGATCTGGTGAGGTACACAAGCCTACGATCTGAGTGCCATTCATTCCAGACGCCATGCAGGGTCAGGTCACCACTGTTTTTAGCCAGGCTCGCATTTCCAAAGGCATTCACAGGCTGGCTATTTCGCAAGCCTCTGCCAGCTAGAAATAGGGCAGTGGTCATGAACTTTCAACAGGGGGATCTTGTTCTGCGTGGCTCCTGGGTTTGGCAAAGGTCTGCCCTCACAGGTGCTGGGCAAGCTTTTCCAATGTGTAACGATAGTCACCAAACTTAGGCAGGAAGGAATGTATTTAACCTTCACCGAAATGATCTGCAGGTCTGTGACTGGATGCTCATTTTGGTCCTGCGTGCACAATTTCACGTAGGGCTGAAAGCAATGTCCTGGCAGTATCGTTCTATTCTGTCATATCAGGTTCCTCTCAAAGCCCTGTCCAGCACAATCACAAAGTCTGGAAATCCTAAAACAACCCATGTTGTCAAATGGGTTGCTCAAATGTTATTTACCAACAATAATCTAAATGTAGCACTTAAACACCAGTATTTTTTTTTAAATACAGTGAAAGTAAATGCAAACTACAAATGATCCTATATTAAATTAGGTTTAACTATGTATAGTACATGTAAAGTGTTAAGACACAATTACTTTTAATAAGTGTCGCAAACTAAGAACACTGACAAATGTAAATGATTTATAAAGTGATTAAATGATTCTAGTGAAAAAGGCATATGTTTGAGAAATTTTGCTTTACATAAGGTTAAACTATTGTACATATTTCATGTATGTGATAAAGCAAACAGCACAGGATGGTAAAACTTAAGAAAATATAGTGGTTAGGGTTAATATTTGTTCATGATATATATGTATATATACGATTTAGTGCACAGCTGCACTTTAATACCATAAGAGTTTACATAAAGGTAACAAATTTCAAGCAGAAGGAACATAAAATAGGCCACAAATGCATGTGGACTTAAATGATAATATAAAAGTCAGGTCTGAATCTCAATGGCTCAGTGGCTTTATTGTACATTGTAATACAACTGTATCTAACGCTGATATTAATATAAAGGAGGTTTGTGGGATGGGCTGTGCTCACAATGACTCTTGTGACGACTCATTATTTCATTTCAGGGCATTTCTGCTGAGGACATGGCATCAGTGCAGCAACATTTACCCCAGGAGCTTTCGGGACAGCTAATCCATTTCAAAGCCTGTTTAATCTCTCACAAACCTTATCTGCAAATGAAAAAGAAACGGAATAATCAGTGTCTTCATAAAGGCAGCATCCTTTGCAAGAACTGTCTAGTTTAAATTGGATGAGGAAAAATACCTGGAGCCATTTTACAGTAATACAATAAAAACACCCAACAGTTTAGATTGTATTTTCAACAAAAGTTTTATGATTATCTTGCCATTCTGCTCTAGCAGAGGTAAAACTCGCAAGCATTTTTGGTGTTTTTTTGGCTTGGTTCCTGCTTTTAGCATTTGAATAAGCCATTCTGCAGGATGAGTCAGCGAAGGAGAGCTCTAGCAGGAGCTGATTTAGTGACAGTTACCAACAGAGCACCAGAGCTCGCAGCTGCCTATGATTCTAATAAAGCAGACTTCAGTGAGGCTGTCACAGCAGCACATCATTTAAAGCATGACCACATGAGACATAATCTGCGGCAGCTCTTGTATTTCTAAGGTGGAAGAAGTAAAAACGTTTACGTGTGAAGCTGAGTGTTTATGAGAGTGCCCTTTTGTATACCAGCCCCGTTTCCAGCTACACTTGGCAGCCTCATCAGATTAAATTCTTTTAGAACAGGAGTGTGGAGCCTGCCTTCCTCTGGAGCACACAAGTTGCTTCATCTAACTCTCTGTACCCCTGGTGGTACATTGTTTGGCACAATCCAAGTAAAAAGAGATGACCCAAAAATAGAAGGCACTAAGGGGATTACCTGAATTCCAGGTTTAAAGCAAGCTCTGTTTTTCTTGTACCTAGGGAACATCACTTCTGCTGCTCTTTCAGAGAGCCTATAAGGCAGCCTGCTCACTCAAGCATATTACCACTGTCTCTTCATTAAATTAGCCCCCTGCCTTTTACACTCAAGAGACATCTCCAGGTACACAATTGCAGCCAGGAGCAATTGGAGAACGGCAACATTGTTCCTTAGCTAGTCAAATATTTATGCGCTCTCTTACGTAAGAGCCAGAAATACTCTGAGCGTTCACTACTGGATGGAAAGCAGGTGTGCCTGTCAAAGCATTTACAAACAGACGCACACAACATTACCAGGAATGCAACCCAGCAAGTGCCAGCGAGCACAGAAATCTGGCTGCTCGCGTCATGTAATGTAGCACACTAGCTGAGCACTCTGGTCCAACAGGCAAAGGACAGCAGTTAAAAATGCATGGAGTTTCCATCCTGAATTATATCAGGAAATCTGAAAGAGTTTGCACTCTGGACAGATCAAACACAGAGCATCCCATAGGATCACAGATGCATCGTCAATACCCTGAGGAATGCCATTTTTCCATTTTTTCCATTTCAATAAACTATTTTGCTGGAGTAGGCTGCAATGAATAATTTAGGGAAAAAAATCCATTTTAATAAAGACTATGATTAGTTGATTTCAGTTGGGTGTCGGGGGAGGGGGTATTTTTCAATTTAATGTATTAGGTGTTTATTGATTTAGTTAGCCTATTGAAGTAACTGTACTGTGAAAACCGTACCATGAAACAAAGAAATTTGAGCCACATAGAAAATTGAATCTGGGGAGCTTGGTCCCTCAAGCAGTGAACATCTTCATGCAGATGTGGATCATGACCAGCCCATGTCAGCCTTCATGTTTCATTCAAATGTGGACCAAATTTAGATTTTTCACAGAATTTTACCCAGAGAGTGCAGCTCAGTAGTAAATGCTCTATGCAGTGATTCATTAATGTAGTGTTACATATATTTGTACTGGGAATACTAATTCCAAAATTATATCAGTGATCTGGTTTCTGGTGTAATTAGTAAACTAATGAAGTTTACAAATGATAACAAAATTGTGAATTAGAAAACAATTTAGACGCTGGAAAGAAAATATGGAAAGATTTAGACGGAATTCAAGACTATACAAAGAACCTGCAAATGATACTTAAACAAATGCGAGGTCTGTGATGCAGGTAACGAAAACATAGACAATAGATACAAAATGAGAAACGTGAAGCTTAAGAAGCTACCAAAGATTTTTCGTATGCACAAGACATCTGATCAAACACCGTTCTTTTTGTTTCCAGACAGATGGTTTATGAGATTTCTCATGCTCCCAGAGGGGATTGCATGAAAAGAAAGATGACACCATTTAAAAACTGATCTGTAGGTTCTGTAATTATTACTAAGAAAAATCTTTACAGAAATCTTGAAATCTAAGGGATACAGGGTGCTGCTTACCTTGAAGTTTCACACATCTGGATTTTATTAAATATAATCTATTATGTCAGTCTTCTGAACCCTTTGTGCAGGGCTTTTTCATTCACACATTCATGTTTTGAGAAAATATCCTGTGTAAGCATTTTTGTTAAATTTGTGAAATTATCATTCTTTTTTTTCAGTAAATACTCTTATGTCCAGCAGGAGAAGACTGAAATGATTTTTTAAAAAATTATTGCTGTTTATTCTCATCACAGGCTTATAAGGCACCAGCTATTTTTAAAACTCCAAAAAACGTTCTACCTTTCAACTCACAGACACCCCCCTACCCCCAGCATTTCACTCGTCACCTGCATTTAATATGTCTTGACGCCTCAGCAGAAAGTCTTTTGGAGGATTAAGTCCAATCACACTATCTCCTGTGTAGTTTGTACTATACACAGCACATGCCCCTGATGCCTGAGCTTCTTCCATGGGAACAACTGGGCCTGTGCTGTCACGGATGTGCCAAGCAGCTGCTGGAGTGGCCTGTAGAGGCTGGAGGCAGGTTTTCCTTAGGAATCTCTCTGGCAGGGGTAGACATGTCAGGTGATACTTCTGTAAGGTCAGACGCCACCCCCATAGAGAAACAGCTGCACTCATCCGAAGAAGCCTGTGACAGGTCTCGTTAACTGGCGGACTTCACAGATTCTGATTGTTCTGACTGTACTCAGTGAAAAAGAAAAAGATACATATGAAATAACCCCATAGCAGATTTTGGGGGCTACTAGATGATCAGTCCCAGCATGTCTTCCAGCCACGTCTTTAAGAATCCTAGAATTCTACAGTATCTTCCGCAACTTGGATGGGGATTTTTTGCAGACCCCTATGACTCTTTTGTCCTCATTACGATGTGCTCGCAAAAATAATTCTTAATTGGAAATTAACAATACCTCGACAATACAATGAATCAATGCAGTGCCACGAAACAAAAAAGAAAAACACCTGAATTATAACAAGAGAAACAACATAACACAAACATATGTTTAGCACAATATATTAATTCTATATATTAATATATTAATTCTAATATATTGTACAGTATACTGTATGAGCAATTATAACACTCATATTGGGGTATTATAGAATACAGTATAAGCAATTTGTGACAGTTGTACTATAGTATATTCCCTTTTGACTTGTGTTGTTTGCACACTATACTATGAGATATTTATCACAATATTGTGGAATATTTATCAGTTTCATGAGGCATGCTGGCATGATATTAGATCAAGGAAGCATGCTCTGCCACCCATGCTTCAACGTTTTTTTAAGGCGTGTCCAGATACATCTTTAGCAGCTTAATAATTCCATAGTGCAACAGATGGAAAAAAGTGTCACTCGAGCAGAGGCCAGAACCATTCCAAGCAACAGTGGACATTTTCAAAACATCTTGGCTATGGCTGTAAAAATGAAAATAAACTACAGTATACAGATATGGCCAGTGCGAGGTGATGTTGGAATGGCTGGTTGGTGTTGATCATTTGTGGAGGCCCAGGACATTCGCATAAGGCAGGGGTGGGAGGTTTCCCAGGGGAAGATGATACCCCTCCCTTATTTCAGACTATTTTCAAGCCACCATACTGCAGACACTGCTAAGTGATACATAGGCACTCCTTGCAGTTATGTTCAGGAATACTTCCTAGGCTTAATGAAAGTAAAATACAAATTTTAGCTAAAGGAGACTGATGTTCTCAGATGCTGGAAATTAGAGCATATTGTCAAAAGCAAATAGCCACCCAGAAAATAGCTTTTCCACCCAGATACGTCAGTGCTTTTTAGAATTGTGCTGGTACTCTTTATGAGAAGATGTACATCTAGAGAACAAGAGATTTGTAACAGCTGCACTGGGAATCTTCAGATCTGCATATTAACATGGGACCTTAAACAGATATTTTAAAAAACAGATGGTTATATAATGAACAAACACGACTGGAACAGCAAGGTACTGTTCTATATGGTATTTTTTTGTTTTTGTTTTCCTTGAACTTAAGATTTAACTGCAATGTGTAATTCAGGGGGAGAAAAAGCATCCACACAATAGCTAATAAAAAGAGCTGCAGTTTTGGGCAGAATATTTCATTGCTGTGCAACTAAACAAATTTTGAAAATGAAATATTCAACAAAATTATTATTGAGCACTGATTTTTTTTTACTCCAAAGTTTAAATACAGACTCACTGAGAACCATACTAGAGAATGAGTGAAAATGGGTCCAGAGTGCTCATACAATCAAACGGCAGGTGTAAAATGTAGAAACAGCAGACTCTGTTGCTTTAAAACACTGATCGCTGATACTTGCAGGTAGTGGGTGTGACTGATCACCATGAAAAAGTGTCTTTTGGCATTGCACAGCAATAAGCCATGGGGGAGAGAAGAAAACTAAAAACACAGGCCAAAGTAAAATCCCTTTGGCACAATTTGAGTATTCGAACACAATTAAGGGAAACCAATTAAAATCTGCACTCTTTCTCATGATTTTATGAAACATGGTCAGAGTTTCCTCAAACATCCTTAATGCTTTTATTTCACATTGAAACTTCTGTCAGCACTTATGTTCTGTCAGAAAGGCAATAGCTACATTCTCTGTATCTGCCCCATACCTATTCACTCTCAATGTGTATTGGTTTAAAAGGCAGATTAACACTTTATTTGTCTGGGGTAGATTAAGTCAAAGCAGATTAATCAGTG
The DNA here is from genome assembly GCF_059453375.1 of Lepisosteus platostomus. Classification (NCBI taxonomy): domain Eukaryota; kingdom Metazoa; phylum Chordata; class Actinopteri; order Semionotiformes; family Lepisosteidae; genus Lepisosteus; species Lepisosteus platostomus. The sequence goes on from NC_142621.1 coordinate 34,933,217, forward strand.
GTACAAATTATTCCCTCTATAGAAGCAAACCAGCATGGAAGGGGGGAGAATCTAAAGCAAATGTGTAAGAGGGATACATACAGTATGTAGAATCCAAGGGCAAAACAAAAGCCCAGGTAATTAAATGCTTCTGTCTAAATGCCAGGTCTATTATGATCAAAGGAACAAGTATAGGTTTATTCCATGCTGAGTGAAGTGAAGAAAAGAAACCCAGTGTTTCAGATGTGGAGCCTTCTTCCACTCATGTGGAAGATAGTCGGGGTTTAGTACAACAACTCAATTTTCCTTTGAGCAATGGAAATGCTTAACATCACAGTAAATCATAATGTAAAGGAATGACTAGAGAATAATTCATTAATATAACACTCGACACATTGAGCTCTCCAGTTAGATGATGAGATTTTAAGAATGTGTTCCCTATATATCGAGACATGGTTTGGGAGGCTACCATACAAGAAACTGTAGCCATGAAACTGCATGAAACACGAAACTGCATGATATCTGAATAAAAATATCCTAGCTACATCACATTCAAGAATGAAGTGGCAAAGATTGTTTAATAAGGGAAATGTGGTAGTAAGGAGCAAGCTCCTAAGCTATATTGTAGAAGTACTGTAGATACCCTAATGTCTTCCAAGAAATGAATAGATGATATTCTTGCATCAATTAGCTTCTAAGTACCAAACGAGCTCATAATGTCATGTATCTGGCCCCACTCCCATAAGAGTAAAGGGAAGATAGATTCTGAATGGTCACTGTGCTGTTTCATTAAGAGAACTGTTAAAACCAAGAGACACTGCATCACTCATATAATGATGATAGCTTGAATATTTGCTTTTGATTACGCAAAATGGAATGGAGAGCTGCTAGTTATAAATACTCCGAGGGGGAAGGCACATGAAAGGCACAGAGAGGAAAAAAAATTATCTCACCCAAGGTGATTATTCCGAAAGACCGTCACATCTAATCTTAGCACAGTAACGGCTTAATGGATAATCAGCCTGTAGATGCACAGTGACCTGGCACTTTGATAGGTCAAACAGTTATTAAAAGATGTAGCAAGATTTTATCATAAATATTAGAAGGTAATTTATCAGATGGTGCTGTAGCTTATAATAAAAGCTGGGTTTATAAATGCTTTCAGGGGCAAACCTGTTTGCCTCCTTAATTAATGGAGACACAAAGGAGCAATGGAAGTTAAGACCAGTGCAGACTGTTCCAGTTGATTGTGCTGCCTTTGGAAAAGGTTAATGTCATTTTCTGATTGAGTTCTCAATATATTCAACAGCCAATAAGCAAAAGCAAAGCAGAGGCCTCAGGCACGCATGTGTTCACAATACAGTTTGATAAAGCATAATACTGCAGTGTGTTTGTCACTGCTGTTCTTATGTTCCCTACAACTGAAAAGTGAGAAGCTACCTGTATACATTGATACAGGAGTGCATAGGGAAGCTGCACCCCCAGTAGGCTTAAGACATAATTGGTCTACCACTAAGGACTGGTGGCCCTTCCTCCACCAAGATACCCCAAAAAGAGAAACTGATGAGCTTCAATTCTAGAATCTTGAATGAAAAGCGATGATGTCCTGATCGCTACCTTTTGAAAATGACACACCATCAAGAGGGGGTAAAAATGGAGCCACAGCCCCCCCAACACACACATGCGCATTCAGGCACACTTATGCAAGGGTGCTTGACATCTAGAACATGACTTATTGCCACCCACTCCAAAACAACCGAGGACATTGGTCCTGTTTCATTTTTTTCAGCTCAAAGAGTTACAAATACAACAGAAACACTGTACACGTCTCCTGTACACATTCATTTGCACTTTTCTTTAGCAATAGTAGAGACGTTTTCACATTTGCTCATCACAGGATTGATTCAGGAGGCCAAGCTATATTAAGAGTGCTCATCATTAAGTGAGCATCTGGTAGGCCAAGTCAGGTGGTCCCTAAAATCGTTGTTAGTACATACAGTACACACTATACTGTATATTTCCCTGTTTCCAGATATTGTGTTAGTTGTCTACATTTTTTAGTTAGAGCCTCCAGCCCAAAGTATCTCCTCTTGGTTCCTTAATTTCTCATAATGAGGAGGAGTGTAAAACTACACCTCGGATGGCCAGAACACTAGTACTACAGACAACCCGAAGCCTACAAAATAAACCAAATGTAAGCAAGGCACCAGAAAGAAAGGGGAACACCCACTGGTAATGTTTTCTTGCAGGTGGCATTTAATAGTTTTAAAATGCAAATGATACCCTTATTACTTTGTGAAAATACACCACAGACAGTTTGCAGCTGAGTTGTTGTTACTTTACTTGTGGTGTGCACCACACTTTGCTACAGAAATGTTTCACCCTCTTTGTGTCAATTCACCAATTGAATCAAGGGGACACACGCCAGAAACCTAAAGAAATTTAAGGACACTGAAATTAACAAATTGATTGTCATGGGATAAAGGTCTATATAGCCAAGATTTTGGTTTAATGCCTCATCTGAAGGACAGAACCACCTACAACACAATGTCCCTGGTCTCCACATACTGGAACATTGGACCAGAGGGAAAAATGTCATCTACTGGTGCACCAACAGCACTTACAAAAGCATTTTGGTTTCCCTTATGGAACCCCTATCCAAACAGTAAACAGACCCAATCATGATACACGTGGTCTATTTAATTCTTGTGTGAGAGAAATAAAAACAATTCCAGTTCTGGAGTTGTGGGACCTTAATTAAATTTCCAAATAAGAACCTACAATGAATTAATATTCACCATATCATGTACAGTGCTTTACAATCACTTTACCACAATTTAGCCACAGTAAATATTTTTCATTGTTAGTCATTTTACTGGACACTAAGAACATTCACAAGGCATGTGGTCTTTGCAGAACAGAAATCTGTTTTTAACAAAGAAATGTAATGAGCTGATGATTTCTAATAAATTTCATTATTTCTATGGGTTATGAAATATAAAGTTAAGTTGAATACATAAAGGCATGGTATTTACAAGCAGCAGTCAGGGCACTGTAATCTAGTCCAGAAGATTATGGATTGAAATTCTGAGTGGAATGCAACTGTTGGACCCTTGAGAAATTGTTTCAGTTAATGCACTACACAATACATGGATCTGTAGGTCATCACTGTTCTTAAGTGACAAGAACAATGATGCTGTCAATTTAATTGACATCAAAATAAAAGGAGATTTGCTTCAGAACGATCTTCATTTCATCAGTGACAACCCTGGAGTGGAGAAACTGAATTTTTTTTAGGACTGCTGAATTAAGCATTAATATTTATTGAGTAACACAATGTATTTTTGTGGTATACAGTACATGTTGTACTGTATAACAATGGTTTTACCATTGTTATACAAACAAGTACCTGGAAGAAACCAAAAAATAGTATATAAATATAATATAAAACAACAAAATACAACTACTGTATAACAGCAAAAACCTTTGAAAGACATAACATAAGATTATCTTGGAGGAGATTTGCCTTATTTGTAAGACATTTGTCCTCTGTTGCATTAATTTAAGAATGTACTTTATATTACCACAAAACATACAGTACAGTAGAATTTAAAGGACTAAAATTGATTCAAACAACCCAGCATACTTAGAAGAGTTTTTTAAGGCATGTAATGCTTTTTACATTAAGTTAAGTCTCACGCTAGCATTGTATGACATGAAGTAATCTGAAACACTGAAGCTATTATAAACACTTCCTAGTCAGAAGATTTGCACCTCCATGCTTGGGCTTGTCAACTCTGCTTCTGAGACTCAGTTACTGAGCAGCTTCCCACCTAACTTAAAACACTAAATACTAGCCTGTTCATCTCCAAACACCCATTCCTTATTTTTCTTTTGTGTGGTAGCAAGAAATGACCCGCAGTCCATTGTGCTGAATATTTTACGGTGAACTATTTTTTATAGAAAGCCTTTATATACAGTATATGACTCCTGTCTTCAGAATTGAACAGCTTAAGTATGGCATGATTCTCTTGATATCATGATTTGGTTAGACTACTTGCAATTCAATACAGATGTTAAACATGAACATGTGTTCAATGTTTTAATCCTGTCACTTAGAATAGAAACATTTCCAGAGCCCAAAAAAATTGAAATATGGCCAAAACACCAAATTGACATATCCCATACTTTTTTTTTATTGATTGCTATGTGAAGTGTCAGACTTTCATTTAATAAAGTTCAAAAAGTGAGTTCTACATAAAAACAAGCGATTGTTTTTATTTTGTTTACTAGGGCCGTTGAGTGTCATCACACTCCCACTAGAAAGTGATTAGCCCCGGATCAATGGGAGATAGTGGCAAGTCTTACATGAGCACTAATGATGCAACTTTCTAAGCCATCACTTTGCAATGGATGCTTAAAACCCTGACCCGAATCCCCACTACGTTTGCCTTTAGGTCAGGGAAGAGGGCCTCTGAATACTAAGTGCCTATTCTTAGCTGTTCCCCTGCTTAACAGGAGCTATTAATAAAGCAGAAAATCTGCACTGAAGCCCTACTGACTGCAAATCCTCCCACTAGTCATCAATTCCATGGTTTAGTGCCCAGTGAAAACTCATATCAGACTGGAGGATATTGGCCTGGGTGTCAGCGAACACTGTGCATTGATATTATGTCTGTTCATGTCGTGCAATAAGTTACTCTTTAGTCTTAGTGAAGGTCTACTTTAGTATTAGCCTGGTTCTCTTTGTGAAGGTCTGATCTTTCTATAAGATCTTTTTTTTTTATCAGATCCACTTCAGTTATGAAATTTACTTATAGGGAATATTTTAATGTTGCCATTAGTGTGCAAATAGCATAAGGCAGTATTGAGCTCTTTAAGCTTGCCAGGAGAGCTGGAGTTTTGCAGCACTATTACACAGGAAAACAAGGCTTGAAACGAATACATACTGTAGCTCCATGCCCCTGCCTGGATTTGATCACAGTCAGCCATACAGTATATACAGGGCTCAGAGCATACAGTACATGACTCTCCTCCCTAGACAGTCAGGTCCCTTGCCACAGGAGAAGTGCACACTGTCTAGGCCATTAGGGGGTGCTGTACCTTATGTAACAGTCTTACTTAGCCTTGCTATACTGTATTGTACATAATGTATATCTCAAATACTGTACAGTAAGTTATGTTTTAGCAATATTTTTTTTAACTTTACTTTAACTTTTATACATCACCTTTCATCTCAAAGTCCATGGTTATTATATACAGTAGGAGGTATCCACTTCAATCCATCCCTGAACCACCAGCCCCCACTAAACGACAAACCATGTGGAGAGGTGAAAAAATGCTTCACCAATTGAATCAAGGGGACACAAGCCAGAAACCTAAAGAAATTTAAGGACACTGAAATTAACAAATTGATTGTCATGAGATAAAGGTCTATATAGCCAGGATTTTGGTTTAATGCCTCATCTGAAGGACAGAACCACCTACAACACAATGTCCCTGGTCTCCATATACTGGAACATAGGACCAGAGGGAAAAATGTCATCTACTGGTGCACCAACAGAACTTACAAAAGCATTTTGGTTTCCCTTATGGATCTCCTATCCAAACAGTAAACAGACCCAATCATGATACACGTGGTCTATTTAATTCTTGTGTGAGAGAAATAAAAACAATTCCAGTTCTGGAGTTCTGTGACCTTAATTAAATTTCCAAATAAGAACCTACAATGAATAAATATTCACCATATTTCAGTTCAACTTTCCATACCACCAGAGACATTGTTACAAAACACATTTGAATTCTTAAATCATGTTCAGTAGGACAGCATCTAGTTGGAAGTTGAATTGTTCTGCAGCCCATTCCTTCAATGATTGAAGCCTCTTAACAATACATCCTAACTCCTCTTTGTGGGTACAGGATAATATTCAGTTCTAACCTGGCGACACTCTCCATGTGAAAATTCAGAGGTAAAATAAGCTGTACAAAGTAGGTTTTAATCAATGTCCGGTTAATACAGTAATCAACTTAAACCTCACTGTAAAATGTGTTAGGCTTCCTACAATTGATCCAAAACTAAAATCTTAGGGAATTAAACATTACTTTTCATTATCCTGCATTATAGTTAAAAGTTACAACAGTTACACACAAAACAATTAAGACTGGGGTTACTTGGGCAATGGCTCCTGTACTGAAAGGGAAGAACAAGAACTTTGCAGACTTGAACAAGTCCATGTGCAAGTCCATGTTTTGTTTCCATAACACAAAGACTAGAGAGATATTACTTAAATGTCTCCTTTTAACAGTGCTCCATGTAAGGAGAAGAAAATGTTTATCGGTCAAGCAGTTGTCTGGCAGTAACAGTGATTATGACAGGTACTGACAGTTTGTAATAGTTCACTTTTTGGCACCATTCCTAGACCTTTGCCTAGAAGGCGCTTTTACTCTTGTTTTCTTTCAGACCAACTTTCCTTTATTAAATGGGCATTATCTCCAGCTCAGAAAGTGTAGTGCAAATTCTGTGACTGCTTTGGGCATTGAAAATGGTGAATATAGTAAGTAGTAAATCTGAGCAAATGCTGAGTCTTCTTGGCACCTGTGAAATAGCCCCAGCCTTAACAGGATTGCACAGAGACACAGAAGGGAATGGAAAATGAATGAGCTCAATAAGTGGTCTGCTCCCTACAGCCCAATTCTTGCACATTTCTGTGCTATGCATATACAGTATATAATACAGTAAATGTAGGAATTTATGCTTCCTTTGGTTTTACCTGTACTTCATTTTCCTTAATTTGCAAAAACAGATATATTTGTTTGGTAGGAGTTTTGGTACCAAAACCCACAGTCTGACTACAGAGAACCTACAGTACAAGAAACAGACTGCATCTGTTTCTCAAGATTCCTCAGGCCCTCTTCAAAGCCATCAATCTTTGACTCCTATTTTTGTCTGGATCTTCATAGGTGGTCAACTGTGTGGTACATTCGTGATGTAACTGTGTAAGTCATGTTGGAATTCCAGATAAGGGCAGGTGAAAGGATTTGTAAGAAAATCAATTTACTTACAGATCCACCAAAAATAAAAACATTCACACATTACTTCAATTTCTCAATCTGTGTCCTGAAGCAGAAGGTGCCCAAAATGCTAGAAGAGAAAAAAAACAGTATGACTTCTATTAAGTGATCAGGAAAAAAGGGAACAATCTAGTTTGGTAGAGTTACTGTCTAGCCATGTAATGCAAAATGCATTCTGTACCTCTTTAAAAAATGGTCAAAACTAACTACTGTATAATTTTTAAAAATGTCCAACGATTTCTATGAAACTGCAGATCTCGCCTTCCTTTATAAGTCTTGATGTCAACTAATTAAAAATATCGAATGTTGTAAAGTGAGGTTAAGTCCAAAGAGTTCTGGCAATTCATTTTTTGGTGGGGCTTTAATACAGTAACACTTTTCCAATGGACGTTCTCTTACATTCTCAAAGTGCTTTCTTGCAGTTTTTTTAAGTAGGACGTTGGTTAAGTACATTCGTTCTGTACTTTGATACATGGAAATGTAAAAGTGAAAATGTATTTAGGTGCTCTCTCTTTTTCCCCTTTAGCTAAGCTATATTAAGCTATTACCAAAGTCTGGTGAGGGAACTTCATCATATTAGCAGTTTGTTAATCTTGGGAATGAATTTCACATAGTTCCTAGAGCTCATGAAAATTAAGTTAGACAGTTAACTGCACCCACATGTTTCCAGGATCACGTGTTGCGCTACTTGTGAGTGGTTTGGTTTCAGGCCTATGATCTTGTTATTGTGGTTGTGGTGCAGTTCAGGCACTCAGACAGGACTGCTACTTTTCAGAGCTGGGTTGTAAAAACTTTGAGTCTCACTGAGTCTCCATGGCTTGAAAAAGAGCTCTGCTTTCTCCCCAACCCCTGAGATTCAAGGGGTCAGTAAAACCTGCCAGCAAATTAAAGTGAAACTTTATAGCTTTTACTAGAAACTCACCCCAGTTTCATTCTTAACAGACAATGTGACTTTTCTGTCTAGCTCAGAGGTGTTGAATTTCATTAACACCGAGTTAAAATAATATCATTTTAGTGAGCAATTTTATCCAAAGCAAGTTACACACAATACAGTAGGTGATCTCCTACAGTACTTCAGGCTGAAAGACAACAGGATTTTAGTTCACCGTGTCTACAAGATGGAGGAAAATAATTTCAGTAACTCACAAAAGGTGATGCCTGTTGAGCCAGTAGTAAAGAATTGGGAATATTCAAGCCTTTGTACTTTAGTACGGGACTATATGGCAGTCCATGATCATGAGTTTTGATGTAATATGCTTTACAAAAACGAATTATGGACCTTTAGGGAAGTCTGGTAAAAAGTTACTACTGCAGACAAACAGAAAAATGAATTCATTATCACTGCCCGCTTCCCACAATCACTTAACTGGCTGACATGAAATCTCCAAGCTATGGAACAAATTGTACTGTAAGTTTGTTTCTTACACGGAAACTAGTACTGTCTTCTTAAGTAAATTCATAGTTTTAAATTTCTGCCCAAGACAAAATTAATCTTTAGAGGCTATAATATAATTAATATACAAACATGAAATGTATTAATACTTTGAGTTCCCTGTAAATGTATTCACAATTAAACCCTGAATCCCTATATAAGGAGTCTCATATACCAATTTTGGTTTCATTGACAGTCAATGCTGTTAGTGAATTTTTTCTATTCTAAAAATTAAATCCTTGAACTCTCTTCTAAATAAAGAATATACTGTATATCTCCATATAAAAGAAATTCAATAGTACTTTTAATGTGCAATAGTGATCTATTTTCATTTTTCAAACAACACTTTATAACACAATGACACATTATTCCTTTTTAATTTTTCCTCTATCACCTAATCAACTTCTTTTTCAAACTTAAAAAACATTAGAGTCTTTAACTAGTGCAATAGCTTTTACCCAACCCCAAGACTTTATGATCGGTGGTCTTTTTAAAATTCTGTAGACTGAATTCACATGAGAAAAACCTGTCATTCCCTCAGTCTAGGGGGGCTGGGAAAGTATGAGACTGATTACCTTTTCTTGTTTTTCTCTGAGAACACATTTAACATTTCTGTTTCTATAGTTCTCTTTCCCTTTTTTATTCTTTTCTGAAGTTCGAACTCCTCAATAAATACAGTAACAAAATTCTCTCCCAATCTTCGTATTGGTTTTGGTGGATTTGTGCTCATGGGAGATGTAAATCAGTCACCTGGGCTGTGGCCACTTGTTCTGCACTGTTAGGAGTTATACAATCATAAGCAGGTACATAAGCATTCATCTGTAAGGCTATATTATGGTCAACCTGTGGGTTGTTTCCATATTTTGCTCATTGATTTGCGTACTTGTAAAAAATGCAGGATTCATAAGTAAATAGGTACTGCCTCCTGCCTTTTTCAAAAAGAGTGAATCCATTTCATTTTCAGCTATCAAACCAGCTTTTATTCAAATGGTCCAAATTTGGTTCCTTATCACTGTGTCTGCTCTTTCTCACGGTTCTACCTAACTGCATTCTGCCATGTGCTACCGTCTCATTTGAAATCTTGTTAAAGGAAACAAGCTCTTGCATCAAATGTTCATATTTCACTACTTACTGTATGTTATTAGACATTTCTCTAATGGGATTCCTCTTACATTTTCTGTTGCTTGTCCAGCTTTTGCCATTATCTGTCTGTTTCATTGAGAAGACCAGCTGATACATCCCCATTTTCATTGGGAAAATAAAAATAAAGAACGCACAATGTTCTACAATTCATTTGTTCATGTACAATGTTCTACTGTGCATCATTTTAATGCTATCCCTCACATGCAGCTTTCAGAAGAACTCGCACCAGGGCCAATTTACCCAGAAGCCAGCCAAGTTTTCCTAGTGAGTTTTTGGACTAGAGGAGGAAACCGGAGCACCCATATGAAACCCCAGGAAACACAAGGAGAACACATGATGTCCATGCAGAAGGCACACTAGGAACCAAAGGAGTCCAGTGCTATGAGTCAGCAAAGCTTACCACGTCTAAAATTACTGTATTTTAGTCAGAATGGCAGATATCAATGTCACACAATTAATAATAATTAACAAAAATTAAAATGACTCCCATGAACTAAACAAACTGGAACCAAATCAGAAGGATTTGCCTCTTTTATGATCAATGGAGAGCTCTGCACAGCTACAGTATACTGTATGTATGATGATGATAAAAATCTGAAAAGGATCTTGCAGACACCCAATGTAGATCTAGTTTTTCTTTAATACATTACATTCAAACTTAATAACTTTTAATATTCTTGAAGTGGTCCTATTACCTCATCAAGTTGATATGAAGAAAACACAAGCTCTAAACCATTGCCACATCTACTCTCTTTTCCTTCATAATACATCTTTCAAGACTACCTTACAACCAAATGCTCATCCATCAAATTTCATCTGAAAAGTGCACACATCCAGGATTATATTCTTTCTGCATCACTTTAATGGGAGTCCCTAAAAGCCTGTTCCATCACCTGCCTTATTCCTTTAGTTCTATAAATGTCACTTGATTTTGAGTTTGATTTTTAAATTAAAATGTCATTCTCTTGTATACTGTATGTGTTTGCAGGACTGAATAATTTAAGAATAGGTACATTTTTTTCCTGTATTTCTCTGTAATACTGAAAAGAGACAGTATGGCTTCAACCCATTAATGTGAATCTGTACCTCACAGCCCTATTAACATTATCCCATTATCAACATTACTATCAGAAAGTAATTAGGGAAGAAGCATGATCACTGAAACAAAGCACATGTAGACCTTAGATCTTAGGTTTTCTTGCATTCACAACTTTGTAACAGTACATAAAGTACATAAATAAAATTTAACATCACATTATCCCTTTGTCATTTTTCCTCTATGACCTAATCAACTTGTTTTTTAAGTAAAACAGGTAGCACCTAACCCTTACAGATATACCATACAGATAAACACACAAAAAGTTTTTTTAACGTTCTTGAGAATAATAAATAAAACAACATGAAGTTAAGCTCTTTTCAGCGTTTCAGTGTTTCGTAATTAACAAACCTGATACCAGAGCTAAACATTAAATATTTTCCATTTTATACCTTTGCCATAAAGAGGTTCTTTACATTGCTCTCTGCTGTTCAGTGTGCTTCTCTATACAGCTGTTTCACAGACACTGATAAATACAAATCTTGGTCTAACTAGTAAGAACATAAGTTGAGGTGATTTGACAGATAAAACCCATTTTGGTTGTTAGAAATAGATGTTAAAAATGTTAATTTAGATAAGCAAGTCTAAAACCAGTGTTAATCAGGTCCTGTGAATCCTGTACCCAGAGTAAAAAGCTTGGATTGATCAATTAACAGGGCCGGAGATGTGAGTTGAATAAGTAACACAAAGAGTGTCTCCCCTGAGTGCATGTAGGATTCACCAAAGTCTTTATTTTTAACCTTTGCAGAAAGCTCCGATGATCAATGTGTACTCTCTGTAATTCTGCATGGTTGGCTTTGTTAGTGTGGTCTTAAAGAAGTCAAAGCAAAAAGGTGAAAAGCTACATGCATGTAGAGCAAATTAGATTCACTGAAGAAGCAGATGGATGACTTGCATCTGGACAATCACCTAGAGAGTTGCTGTATTGGAAGAATATTCCAGAGATGGAAATGATCATTGAGCTTAAAACCTTGCTTTCTCAAAGTATGGATTCATATTAGGCGGTATTGCCAGAAGTCATGGGATCATTTCATTTCTATGGAACAGTCTAATCACCCTTCCATCCATTTTCAAACCTCTTTTTCCATTTCAGGGACACGGGGGAGCCAGACACAAGGCAGGGTACACCCTGGCTGGGACTCTAGTCCACCGCAGAGCACACACAGACACAAATGCACACACTCACACCAGGACCGATTTTCCCAGAAAACAATTAACCTACTGTTATGTCTTTGAATAGTGGGAGGAATTTGGAGCACCCAGAAGAAACCAATGCAAACATAGGGAAAACATACAAACTTAATTCAGATAGCACCCCATATCCAGAATTCATCCCAGGCCCAGAGTTATGAGGCTGCAAAGCTAACCACTGCATCACTTTACAACCCACGGTCTATTTCAACCTTTAGCATTAGTATGTTAAAAGAAAATGTGGAGCTTACTTGTTTATTGCCAAGCAGAAACTCAGACTATTCATGGCCTGTGAAATGAAACTTTTACATTTAAGTGTTTTTTCACTTGAAAAAAATCTAATCTGGCCCTCAAGTGCTCCAGGTAAATGCAGTTAAAGCAGTAACGTCATTTCTGTGCAGCTTTTTGTTTTAGAAGCAAAATCACCACCCCTCCACCAGCACCGCCGCCTGTCATCTCTCAGTATATCTTGCTTAAGAGCCTCACAGATAAAGTTACAAAAGGTGCAGCCGAGACTGAAAACCTCTACCTGTCTCCTTTTACTTTCACAGATTGATGTCATTACTCAATTGTATTTTTTATTCTGAGAATAAAACAGTTCAGAAGGCAAAAGCCTAGGAAGATTCCCTTTTGATTGATTTCTTCAGACGTACATTGAAAAGCTCTACGGTATCTGTGAGATACACATGGAGCTGTGTTCGTAAAATAAGTCATCTCGACAATGAAGTGCCACTTGGCTGTGTTTGTGCTGCTTGGGAGCACTTTCGGCACCATCATTACCGCAAGCTATATGGAGCTGCAAGACAGATCAGTGATCTGGGAGGAAAACCAGTTCAATACTCAAACACTGCATGATAATATTAAGACTTGTTTTTAGGTTTTGTCCATGTGCAGCCTGCTAACAGTTTGTACTGCTTTAATTTATTATTTTTCTCCAGGAAGGCATTGATCTCACCCACAGTGTAACATAACCACTGTGAAAGAGCAACTGTAATAATAAAACAGTGATTTAACATACTGTATAAGAATGCTTGAACGTCTCACATAATTATTCTATGAAGTGCCAATGTGCCCTTTGATAGACTCTGGATTCGATTTGTTAAAGGTGTCTCAGCGGATTAGAACATAAGAAAGGGTAGGGCAGACAGCACATTTGGCTGTTATTTTAGATAATTGAACTGAGGATCTCATCCACTTATTTCATGAAAAAAATAATATATTGGCTTCAACAACATGGCTGGGTAGCATTTCCTACACTCCCTTATGCCTCTATGTTAAAAAAGTGCCTCCTGTTCTCAGTTTTTAATACTTCCCCACATATATACTGTACATTCATCCACTTTCTAACAGTTTTTCCATTACAGGATCACAGGGGTATCAGTGCAACAGATGCAAGACAGAGTACACCCTGGATGGGACACCAATCCATCACATGGCAGAGAGACACAAATACAGATTACGCACACACTCACACCAGGGTCAGTTTTCTCAGAAGTCAATTTTAAATCAGTTAGTCTTTGCACTGTGGGAAGAAACAGAGCACATGGAGGAAACCCACATGCACAGGAGGAGAACATACTGTACAAACTTCATGCGGTTAGCACCCCAGGTCCAGAACTGAACCCAGGACCCCAGTGCTTCAAAGTAGCAACCCTAACTACTGTGCCACTGTGCTACCCTTTTTAAAATACATACAATACGGTATACACACATGAAAAGCAATTTACTTCTAGAAAACACTTTGAAACAATCATTCGAAAGGGAAAGAAATCTCTGAGACTTAAAGTATAATTAACTCACAAACAGGAAAACTGTTTCATTTAAGGACCTACTTCTAAAGGTGGACAGCTGTAATTTTAGGGTAGCTGCCCCACAATAGAATCCATTTATCAATCTCATTTTAGGTGCCCCCTAAAAGAACCTGCAGGTACACAAAGATATTTTACATAAAGATAGGACACTGTCACAAGTTGTGATCTTTATCCCTGGATCATGCGTGATTACAAGTCCCATCATATTTATGGAACTAGGACAAGCTATAGCAGAACCATAGGCTTCTGATGGAGCTGCAGAAGACAGCATATCATCAGCCCTGTAGAGAACAAAATATATTTGTGGCTAAAAATAAAAAAAACAGCCAGGCATTTGAAATACAGAACTTTAAATCATATTTCTGTAGTAGGTTCTTTCCCAGAATGAAAAGTGTCTTGGACTAAGTGCCTTAGAGATTAAAGATGTGCAGAGTGTGTACAGTATATATACTGTATATACAGTACTGTATACAGTATGTGTAAATTATGGAGTTCTGAATATATAAGTTCTAGAGTTTATTCTTGTTGCTGATGGACAGTTTGAGTAAAACAAAAACACTTTAGTAAGCTTTCCATTTCAAACTGGGCTTCACACTGGTAATTTGATAATGATATCCTGCTCTGTCCGTGAATCTGTTGGTGACACCTTGCTGTGACACTTATTGAAAAAGCAAAGCACCAGGAGGTCTGTTCTACAATCTGGAGGTGGTGTTAGGCAAACACAGAAGCTGACTTGTCTTTTACAGACCTTGGCACATTGAGGCGTGGTCATGAGTCTGACCAGGGTATCACAGTGTAATTTAAAGGGAAAACAGAGACTATCTTCGATTCATACTTATGGTGTCTGCATCTCTAGGTTTTTCTAAATCATTTCCTTCTCAATCTGCTCTGTTGGAATCAGTCATTATTAAACTGCACAAGAGAAATTACAGCCTTTGCCTTCCATTGTGTTCATGAAAAGCTGAAAACGTCATTTGCTTTATTTTGGATGAGGTTTAAAGATAGAAACATTCTATTCAAAGAGTGCAGGGGTGGATGATGAAGAGAGAGAGGCTTCTTTTAAAAAAAAGTATCTCCAAAAAGTAAAACTCAACTTAACTGCCCTAATAGTCCTCCCTCTGAAAACATGTTGAACATGTACAGTATGAACATGCCTGTTCATGCCTCTATGTTTGGAAAAACAGATATCACCTTTTCTGAATTTATTTGCAAAGGTAATCCCTTTCAAGTATTTAATAATCATGGTGATATTTGATCAATTTATCCCTCTTAGAAACAAATACTACAAGAAAAATGTAACAAGCTTCTCAAGCTTCTGTAGCTTTTCAATAGTTTTGCATTAATTGAACTGTTCTAAGAAACTGAAACATTTTAATACCATTAGCATTACATCTTGACCTCTTATTGTGTAAGTTCAGATATGAGTAGTTAAAGCTTTATGAGAGCAGATAATAAATAGTTAAAGCTTTCTGGAAGAGGTCTTCTTAAAATATGACAATGTTTTGAACCATTATTTAAAACTGAAACAAATATTTTTAATAGTATCAAACTTTGTTAAAATATTGATTAACATGAATAAACTGTGCCTTTGTTTTAACTAGTGGCACCAGCTTCTTCTTTCGGGACATTTCTTAAAGAGTTAGCAAGAATTAACGCAAAAAAAATGTGTGCAGTTGTACGAAGAGCATTACTGAAAAAACAAAACTGAAACCTCTCCACAGTATAACAACTATCACCTTCAATTCTAATAGTGAGTGCTTATGTTTGCAAACAATCTATTAATTCATAACTGAGGCATTACTCCTTCTACTTCTGTCTTGAACATGACTTAAACACGACTTAAACACAAATGTAGCATGTTTATAAGTTTCTTTTCCTCTTTTTTTCAATTTAAAGAAGATATTCCTATCGCTGAACTACACCTAAACTCACTTCTACACAGAATAAAACTATTTCTCCAAACAAAACCACTGATTTCACAGTTGCAGACAACTATAGTTTTGGTGCATTCTGTACAATTTGTTCCACCACTAACCTCCTGTGTTTACTTCTGGTTGACGCAGTGGCAGCTGCTTGAATTTATGATTTCAGCCTTATTATACCCTGTCTGACCTCTGACATCTAACATGCCCTCTGTGCCCCTCACAAAAGCCTCAGATCTTCAATTGTTTACAAATATAATAAATACATCTCATGTAGATTGCACCACACTTACTTAAAACCATGGTTCCAGAAAAACACAGTATGAGCTAAGGCAAATTCTCTTGATAGATGCTATCAAACGCTTTTCTTAAATTCACACTGAAAGAGAAAGAACTAATGCGTGTATTTTGGTTCAGTAAAGTAACTCTTTCAATATGAATATCAAAATATTTGTTCTGGAAAAACAGATGTTTTGGAATTGCTTTTAACTTATTTCTGATTATACAAATAGTTGTTGTAAAGAATTATTACAAATAAGCATATATTTATTAACTATTAAAAGCGGTAAAACAAATGAATGTGGAAAAGCAGTACACCCAACAGTTTTAGAAATCTTGCAATAAATGTAAAGAGACCCCTAGCAAGGTTAAAAAAAGTATAAAAACAGGGAAACAAGTTGCCTAATGGAGTATCGAACACCTGAGAAGCTATCTTACCAGGTGTTGGTCCTTTTATTTAAGTTGCTACATCAACAAATACGGGGAAACAGCTGTTACAGTCATGTCACATCAAGCTGACAGAGACTAAAAGGCCACCTGTCCTCGAGTGTCACAGCCCTTCCATGTCAGAGCAGATAAAAGCTGTGACGGCCCCCAACATTAATGACCAACGCTCACTCCACCAGGAGGGACCATTCCTCCCCTCTTGCCTCTCCAATTACCCTTTAAAGTGACCCTCCCCTCCCTCCAGTCTGTTAAAGAGCCTGATGCACTGAGGGTCGTCTGGGTGACGACCCCCTGGGATTGACCTGGTCCACTCGGACAGCCACTCGTTGTAATGCTAATTTGCCAAAGGTTGCAGCAACCTGCTTTACGAATACTATGAAACTGTCACGCAGTGTAAAAAAAAAAAGGAAAAGGGGTGTTTAAGACTCCCAAAATGTGCAAAAGTGTGGCTGAAGTAGATTATTCCAACAATATGTCCAACAATATGAGCTCTGTCTGGTCATTTCTGGCTAGGTAGCTACTATACACAGTAACAATATCTACAGTAGTAACAGAGTAATATCTACATTATTACAAAATCTTAATACAGGGTCTTTTAATACAAAGGTGTACTTCAAGGTAAATTATGGTATTTGCCAAGTCATGATGGAAAATAGAGAATTTTTGTGTCTGTACTGAAGTGTGACATAAGGTATATTAATTAAAGTTTTAGAACAATAGCAACTATAACAGACAATATATTTTTGGAATACATACAGCAAAGAAGACAAGGAGTGCCAAATAGTGAGTTACTTGTGGCATGTTTGGTTAGAGAATATTAAACATTTGTTTATGTATCAGTAAATACCCTCAGACAATTTTAGTGACTGTTGCATTACACTATAACATATATAATATTCTGTGGCATGAAAAGTTAAAGCTTCTGTTATAATGAACATATAAAGGAATTCAAAGCCCAGTCCATCATCATGTTGTTTCTGAGCTGAATTGTTTCTTTGTTCCCAGTATAAAGCTTCCCTTTTACTCAATTCTCTGTTGCCTTAGCACTCACTACTGAAATGGCAAACAGTTTAAACTTAGGAAATGAAAAAGTCTCATTAGATTGAGGAGAGATGGTACAAAATAGTCTTTCTGACACATTCCTGTCCTCAGACTAGGAAGTACACCAAGAGACGTGACATGATCACAATTGCCTCATTTCAGCAGAGCAAGAGCACAGTGTCAGCCTTTGTGAGAAAGCATGTATGGGAAGACAATCAAGGTTTTGCCTGAATGGGATGTGTTGTAGGGGAAAAAGGGCTGGTATCAGAGTCTTCTAAAAGCAGAGACAGGGCAGGTCAGGAGACATATAGGATCCTAACCTATCTCAAATCAGTCTCAATTGAGGTAGACAATTCAAGCATCTATATCTGTGCCCTTACTGGGAGGTCAAGGGAAAATAGTTTGAAGGATTTCATAACTTAGGGACCAAGTTGTTGACTTTTTTAACTGAATGCATCTTCCGTTTTGCAGGGCTCAAAGTACCCCAAGATTCTCTTAACAGCAATGGCTAGGGATGACTAACAATGGCACTCTGAAGAGCAATCATTACCTCTGCCTCACCAAACAGCTCAACACACTGGCCATCTAAACAGATGAGGGAAAATGAGAGACTCTTACCTCTGCAGCTCACAGAATGGATGTAGGTCAGAGGCAACTTAAGCAGGGTGGATTTTATTACTCTGTGTCAGATGTGTCCATGATGTCAGGGTCATCACCCTCACTCTTAAAACAACACTGAGTAATCTTGTATATTTTTGGAAACATTGCTTAGCATCTAATCTGGCCCAGACTTCATGAAAGGGCCTCTTCGTACTTACCCAGGGTATTGTTTCAGATTTTCCTGTAGCAACTGCTAGTCCAACCAGTTCAAATGTATTTATTCTAGTGTCAACAATTCTTTTCCTCTTAGGAGAAGCGAGCAGTACCTAATTTTCCCCATGCAGTACAGGTATTCCACCCTTGCCTTCTTTTCATCTCAGTCTTCAAAGATGCAGGCTACACCACAAACTAGACAGCAAAATGATTTACCAAGGGCTTTACCGTTACAGAACTACAGGGTAATTGGACAGATTATCTTTAGAATAACCTGACAAGGCATGTTATTGTCTGCAACCTGTTACCAGGGTGTGGCTGTTAAGTTACTGTATGTCTTTTAGTCATCAGAGCTCTTGGAATTTAGAAGAATGCCATCAGTTATTATTTCTATCACTTCTATCCACGTGGCTTCTCACAGAGATGCTTGACAACATTGCTGGCTGAAGATTTGTGTTTCTGAGGCCTGTACTGCCTGTCACTGGTTACTCCATTTAAAAAAGTAGGGCTAGTTTCAGAATTAGTCGTGTTTGTTTCCACATTAATTAGCTTTTGTGATGTAAGTCTCAGAAATAGCTGTATATAATTTTACAGCTGCCTGTAATTTTTTACCTGCCTCATGTAAAATGTGACTCCGTGCATGTCAACAAACCTGTTAGTACTGTATACAGTGGCTACTCAGCACTGGACAAGTTCAAGTCATGCCAATGCATCATAGGTTTTATTAACAACATTCCAAAACCAAATATCAGTAGTCATATACAGTATCAGCGACCTCCATAAAATTATCCTCTATGTGCCTGTGTACTTTTTCCACACAATTCAAACATGGATCCAGATAATTCTCAAAAATGAAAGTGCATACTGTATATGTCTCCCTAAAACACATATATGCTTGTGAGCACACAATTATTTTATATCACTGATTCTGGCCAGCATTGGGTGCTTCTATTATTGTAGCATACACTTGTGAGAAGATTAAGCCATCTTAGTGATAGAACTCCCTAGGCCTCCCAATAACAGGAATGCAGTATGGTTGGGAACTGAACTAAGAGTCCTGGCTGTAGATGAGCTGAACATACAATGCCCCAGTCACTAGGCCTGAGACTGGTCAGTGTGACAGTCAATTAGCTGTGTTCTGTGTTTTTATTATTTTTTTAAAATTGGAAACTTTCAGCTACGGAAAAGACACAAGAACAACAGACAAGGTGGCCAATTTAAACCCTGAGCCAGGCCTCTACTGTCTATAATTGCAAAGTCATTACAAAATGTTTAATGGGACATAATTCCAGGTGGAAATTGCCTCTGACAAATACCATCCTTGTCAAGTAGAAGTCTTGGCAGCAGGTCTTAAGGTTTGTGAGAATACGGAACAAACTATTTAGCTATGTTGTCTGGCTTCTTTTATGAAAAGGATGGAAGAGAGAGGTCAATTAGATCAACTAACTAATACATTCTCATTTGTAACTTTATGTTCTTATTCTCTATACAAGAACACACATTAAATATAAAGTTGATCTAAGAGTATACTGTTATCCTTAAACAATATACTTTAGACTTTCTCAAAATGTCTGGTTGAGACCTCGATTGCACATCTTTAAGATTACAACAAGATTGGCATGGTGTTATACAGTTGTATGTTTGCTTTATGGTAAGACATCCAAATTTTTAGGTGTGCAACTGCCTCCCAGTATAAAACAGGAAAGAAAAAAAATTGAATGCAAATTCTGTTCTTACTGTCTGCCTACATTTTACACAGAGGCTTTCCCTGTGATTAATATTTGAAGGCCATGAAACACAACTCTTTGTCTGTATGGAAATATAAGGCAAACAAAGGACCCTGTCCTACTTTCCAGCAAATCCCTCTCTGCACCTGCTTTTGTATAAAAACTGAAATAAAACAAAAAATGTTTCATTTCCTCCCCTCCTGTTTTGATGTCCTCCTTTCAGGGAGCTGTATCTGAAAAAGTGCAGCTTGCAGCACATGAGAAAGGGGTTCTCACTTTTGTACGCAGAGTTGTGGAAGTACAGTAAGGAACAAGTTACTCAGCTGTGGTGTGGAGGCTGATACTTTTTCAAGAAATAGTTGGATGAAACCTTGGATCCATTAATTACTAACAACCAAATCTACTGGCCGGACCCACTGGTCCTCTGTCATTTCTTATGTTCTTATCACTCATTAGAATTAATAGCATTAATGTGACAGTGGTAATGTGAACAATTAAGATTAGAGAAGATCAACAGACCACAGGCTTGAAGTAGCTACAGTACAGTACCTCTTTAACAATAATATTTAGTCTCATTTTGTCTAATACTGTATCTTTTATCATGATTTCATATTCTAATATGCATAAGTAAGCAAGGAAGGTATTATCTTTTAAAGCCACAAGGCACCAAAACTGTAGATGAAATGTGGATGCTCAGTGCCATGCTATACCTTCATGATTCCTCTATCATGCCACAACAGCATTAAGACTTTATGATGAACTCTCATCTTATTATTTTGTCTCAGAAATGTACCTTAGTATCACAACCCATTTTATGCCAAGCAGTGAAAAACCATCACCTCAACCTCCAAACAATGACTGTACTTCCCAAAAGAGAAATTTATTACAATAAAGAATTTAAATATAGCTATGAAAATGCTACTTTTCTCAATCCAGTGCTTTTTAAATGTTAGCCAGCAGGCATAGATGCATTAGCACAAACAAACAAGTCAAACAGGGCTTAATGCTTAACAGGATAATGACATTTGTGAACATGTCTTTCACTGACTCACACTTTCCCAGCTCCTAGTTACTAAGGAAAACCCATTATGCCCCGATTCTTTAACATCATAAGACAGACAAACATTTAGACACACACAATGCCACCCTCCAATTTGACTTACAGGTATACTCCTTTAGCAACCAGCATTTAACAATCAACAAAGACAGGCTCCTAAAAATTTCTTTCTTTATCACTATATTCTTACAGGTCCCCATTATACCTGTTTCTCTTATTGTTGTCGTTGTAGTTGATGTGGATACCTTCCTGTGTCACAACACAGGCCTGGTAATTCCCAATTCAAACAAATCATTTCAAAATGCTTAGCCCAGTTTGTTAGATTTTATTCAATTCAAACCTGCACAAGCCAAAACAACAAATACTGTATAGTACCCACATCATTATCCTATGATAAGCGTTGCTCTGGTCTGGCTTTAGAACTCCAAAATAACATACCGAGCCCTAGTTCTGCCCTGTTTATTATGTTTGATTTTTATTTTTCTCACACGTGACTTTCTTGGCTTTCTCCTGCGAGAATAATGCCTTCTGCTGGACAAACACGACACTGCAGCCATCTGATGTTTTAATGTAATGCACACACAGCTGCTGCAGTATCCCTCTGATGACACACTGGGTTTCACTTCATTTGTATGTGTTGAGAGAAAAAAGGGACCTTATTTCAAGCAGCAGTCAAGCCCCCAACAATGGAAGCTAATTACAGCAATCCTTCATGTCAATTAACTAACGAGGAACATTACTCAGCATACCATAGATTTCAGTATCTGTTAAAGCACAAGACTTCAGTTGAACATCACAGAGATATGTCATGTATCACCAGAGGCACTAACAAAGCTGTTGCTACTTCTGAAATTGATTTTTTTAAAGAAGTTTACAGTATGAATGAAATGTGAAGTGTACACTGGTGGAAGAAAAATAACTGAGCTGGAAAAAGGAAGGGAGGTCGCATGAGGCAGAAAAAGCTCAATGAGCTGTTATAAAGAAAGACAGAAAAAAATCACCAGCCCAAAGGATGGCAAACAACACACTGGAAATGGAAGATTTTGTTAAATGTGCTGTCTTATTTACTCCCATATCTTTCTTCAATATAAGACAGAGATCCACTGGTACAGACCTCTCCAAGGAGCTAAACTCTTTTCAACTGTAATCCTTCTTATGCTCACGTGGCATCAGGCTTTACTATTTCCCACACAGGCCCTGCCCCTGCACCCAGACTTCGGAGTCAGGGGACAATTAATGGCCGAGACAGCAATCAGCAATACTCTATCTGATCTCCTGATGGGATTAAACAAGCTCTCACTACCCTGGCACAATGTTCTCCGTCCCTCATTCGACGTCTGTTCTTAGAGATGTGAGATGTAATGCATCCTGTTTCTGTTATTGTCATGAGCCTGCTGGCTGCTCTGAATGCTAGGCAGGATGTGAAGCCTAATCTCCAGGACTTCATTCTACACATTCAGCTTTAGAATGAAAGACAGACAGCCTTTTTAGTAACACTGTACAAAACAGTTTCATTCCAGGCTCATCACATGATCATCAGCTTATTGTTTGTTTTTGAACATAATAAAAGGACACACACATTCCATCTGCCAGAGATGTTTAATAAAGTGTTATTATGCAATGGAAAGAGAGTATACTGGTTTCTGATTGGTGAGTTTGGCATAACATCACAGAAGAATATCTATTAAACAAATATTCACGCACCATAACTCCAAAGCTGACATTTGAGCATATTGTCTTCTTAAAATCCTTTTAAAAATCCTTTTTAAAATATGTTTCTTCATTGACCAAAAAAGCCCATGTATAACAAAAAGAGTACACTTAAGACCAGGGGATGTATATAGCTACATTAACAATTTCTGGGGTACTGATTCAACCAGCCTGTAGCCTTGTGTCTAACCATCCCAGATGTGATGTTACTACACTATAATGCACACCATTGTCATACTGTAGATTTGTACATTAGGGTTCAAACAATGTTTCTGTTTAAAGTACAGTCTTGAGCCTGTACTGAGTGGAGTGTTGTCTCTTTTCCCAAAATGCAGTCCCTGTGAAAATTGTTTACGTTATAGTGATTTTTCTCGCTTATTTGCAACTTGTGTTTTTACCAGAGAGACAATTCTTTAAGAGTTTAAGTTCAGAAATACAATTAAGTCATTAATAACAACCTCTGAAAATACAAAACAGTCAGAATATGAATGTATTTTGTGACAGAGGAGTCTGTCACAGGAAACCGATAGCACAGAAAATACAACATTCATACACCTTCCATTGAGCGGTTGCTAGATAAGTTCCTGAGGGTGCACACTCTGGGCTTGACTAGTAACTACTATTACTTAATTTCATATACATTAATGTACATAAATATACCTAATTTCATATAAATTTGAATACTTAAACACAGGTGAGTATAGTGGTGTGAACAGAGAGCGCTCTCAAAATGGATGTTACTCACTGTTTGTTTGGTGTCAGTACTGCCAGGGGGAGTCAGCCTATGGTGGCCTCAGAAGGCCAAACCTAACCCCACTTTTCAAGGGTTATTTAAGAAAATGGGTGTGGTGTGGGGGACTGGGAGCACTGTAAATAGACTGCACTTGTTTGCTTGGGTGTTTTTGCGGTTGAGCCAGTCTGAAATAAAACGGACCTACTTTGGCCTTGCTCAGGCCATTGTGTGACATATTTGTTAGACTTTTTCTTTTTCTTAATGCCTTATCAAACTTTATGGAGCTGTTAAACCTGTTTGGAAGGAGGTCAAATTGGACTTTCACACCCACTCTTACAGATAATTTCACCTGCTGAAGCCCCCTAGCCTCCCTCTCTCCTCCCCATAATGCACTCTTTTAGCTGCCTCCCTGGCTCATTCTTTGCAAGTGAGTGGGGTTGTGACACCTCTGATCTTAAATAAAATAATATTTATGCTATATCTTTCTTTTTGTTTTCTCAGCACATTAGAATCTAGAATTTGACCGAGCTACTGAGTAACATTTGGTGTGGTGATACTCTCTAACAGATATAGAACAGTCCCATAACTTTTATACCCCATATTTACTTGACACTGCTAAAGACTCTGGTCAAAAACATTAGTTTGTGATTTATTTACATTTTCTCATAAATTTTTTTCTCTAAGAAAATGAGATTCTGTTTGCTTCTGAACTAAAATAGCATGGAAAAAGGTGATTTGGTCCTTTGTCTATAGTGCAAATACTATAAAGGGTTTTACTATAAAGGAAGACATTTTTGGCAGCCAAACTGTGCCTGAGTACCTCAGTGTGAGTCTGAGTAATCTAAAATATCAAATAATGTGCCAGAGGGAATTAAAAATGAACTTCAATCAAAGGCACTTTTTTTGTAGGAGGAAAGCATTCATGGATATAAAAGACTATAGTGATGTCACTCACAGAAGTTACATTTTTATACATTTGCAAATGTTGATGTAGAAGAAATTTTAAAACCCGGTGCGTGCTTGTGACATTTAATTGGACAAAAAAATGAAAGATGACTTCTCGCACACACTGTTAACATCTAGTGCTCCAGAAACTAAAATCAGCTCTAACTCATGAATAGAGTGGAAATATATGGAAGAGTCAAGATAAAAGCATTTTTACAGTTGAAATAAAGTCAGGGTCTAGAAGACAAAGGTAAGATTTTAATAAAGTGCAAACAACTTTTAGAAAATACCTTTTGAGGGTATTTTAAGATTTTGTTTTTGGTATTTCTTTTGGAAAACTATTCTAGCAGCCATTTGCTGAGTCTAAACAAATGTCGCCTTTAATTCCATTTTTTTTTTAAATGAAATGCTATCGCCTCTCGCAGTTAAATTCCTCTGTGCTCAACTCATGTTATACAGTAGCAGGCTAGAAAGCACCAGAAATAACAACTTCCTATTCTCAGCAAGTGGCAGTGAAAGGGTTGAATTCACAGGGACAGCCTGTTTAATACTTTAGTTGGTGACTAATATCTAAAGGAAAAAAGCAGCAGGTGAAGCTATCAACAGTAGCGAAAGCTGTATTATTTATAGTTTTATTTCTATAAACCATTAGGCCTTATCCAGGAAATAAAAATGGTATTAGCACCCTGTAAACATCAGAGACATTTACAAGTTTTTCATCGTCTTATAAGAGTAACTAATATTGTTTTGTAATACTTTAATTAACAGATAATATATTTTCTACGTTTGTTGCATTCTATTTATTTAAGTCTTTCATCTTTACACCAGGGAGGTACAGTGGCACAGTGGTTAGCATGGCTGCTTTGCAAGCCTGGAGCCCTGGGTTCAATTTTGGACCTGGGCTGCTATCCGCATGAGTTTGTATGTTTGTGGAGGTTTCCTATGGGTACTCTAGTTTCTGCCCACAGTCCGAAGACTGTAGGTCAATTGGCTTCTGGTAAAACTGATCCTGGTGTGAGAGTGTACGTGTCTGTGTCTGTGTGTGCTCTGCGATGGACTGGCATCCTCTCCAGTGTGTGCCCTGCTTACTGGCCTGGGCTCCAAGTCTGACCATGACATTGATCTGGAAGAAGTGGTTACAAGATAGATGGATCTTCACACATAGGGCCTGAGAATAATATCTATATTATTCAATAAGACGCATCATCCGTAGGTTGTTGGTGATGGTCACTGTGGCCCAAAGTGGCAATACATGCATTGGAAAGGACACAATCCAGAGTGACAATGTGCATGCTATGTGCATCAACAATTTAGTTCAAACCCTTCACTGGCCTTTTGTACTTTTAGAGTAACTTTGTTATTAATGAAGTTTAGTTTAGGTGAGAAGACACCACTTCTGATACAGTATTTAGGCATCTTTAAGTCACTTTCGGCAGATGAAGCTTCAAAATCTAAGCACAACTATTCAAATGAAACTGTCAATTTAAAGTGTTTTAAGAAGAATCATCATCAACATCATTATCATTCTTACCACAGAACATTGCCTTTTGGAGAGGACCCATTTCATCCACCACTGCAGCACAGCTCCCATGTGGGTGACATGGCAGTCATTCTGCATCAGCAGCCCCACTGCCCATCAGATCAGTGTAAAGAAGTGAGAAATCACTTCACCAGGTGATTAAGGGCAAACTTTAGGTATGAAAGACTATAGAAACACAGGATGGCATTTAGCCAGGTCACTAGCATTAACGCTCTTTCAGTGGCTTGCAAAATAATTTCAATCCTTGATGTGGTGTCCCATTTTACAAAATGATGCATGAGCATTTTTTAACTTAAGATTTTATTCAAAACCTGAATACACAAACTGAAGACTTCTTAAGGTTAGATAAGATACAGTAAATGCCAGCAAAAACTGACAAAGCTAAACTGTAAAAATATTCAGGCCTGAGAACTCAATATTTGGTGGAAGTCTCTAGCAATTTTGTACACTGGCTTGGTGTGATTTTTGGCCAATTTGTACACTGGCTAATGCAATAAGCATTGTTTATTAACTGCTGTTTGCCAGTCTATAGAGACTCTATAGAGATTATGTAGAGAATCTATAGAGATCAGATGATCCCCAACAATGCCAGGTAGTACAGCTAGTAATGAAAGTGTGTAATGAAGGTTTTCCCTGTCTTCTCACTCCATTTTCTAGCTACTGAAGTACAAAATGAAGTGCCCAGGAAAAAATAACAAATCCAGGTGAAACTGTGTCAATCTCTTGAGCTTTTTTGCAGCCACACACATAACATCAGCATTTAGAAGTTTCAGCATTTACTGTACCTAACTGGTATCTAGTTCCACACCATCAGCATCACAGAAGCCACAGAGGAACAAAACTACATATCAATCCAATATGCTCTGCAACACTTGTGCACAAGAAACTGGGAGGAATCTCCAATGGTTGAATAATTACATCTTTAAAAAGGGTAGAATAAAATGAAATACATAACCAAATCTATATTATTAAATTTCCTTAAGGTCAGTGTTGCCAACATCAATGAATTATTTATATTTAAAATGTATATTTTCAGGGATTTCAAGTTTTCTCCACTTTATAGGCTTGGTAATATAACTGTAGAAGTAAAGACACAGCATAGTAATTACATTATATCATATATTTGGTTACAATATATTTCTGTAATCTAAATAGTGATGTAAAACATTTTCTGTCTGACAAGATTCATCAAGCCCACCTTTGAAATAAGCCTGGTGAAAAGCTTAAAAATGTTGATATCACAATTCATTAAGTATCTGTACAGGTCAATTTAATTCAGAAGTTTTCCTTTCATGAATAAATTCATGATTACACAGGGTTAGTCAAAATGCTGTTGACACTTTTGACAGTTTATTACAAATTAATTACATGGGTTACTGTGGCAAAAAAGGTTTCAAACGAAAGCATAAATATCAAAGCTTCATTATTTTACATAATGTATTATTACTATTTCCATATACTGTACAACATACTGTAACAATAGAAAACAGACAGTTAAGGTAAAAGGTTAATGTTCTAATTGGTGAGTATTGGAGAAATATCTAAAACTGGAGACATTTTCATAACATTAGGTGGGTGAGTGAACACTGTAGACGCTGTAGAGGATCTTGAAAAGGATTTAGACAAAGTTCAAGACTGTGCAAACACCTGGTGTGGGAAGATACCAGTGTAGAGTGTTATATTCAGGTATAAAAAAAATCACTTCTTGAGAAATTACTTGTGAAAATGTTGGTGTTTATATTGATACATAATATTTCTCTGCTGTTTTTTGTATGCAATGTGGGGGATAATAGAAAATAAAAAGGCAAAAATAATGTTATAACTTATAGTGTAGAAGTCTAGATTTAAATCAAGAGATGTTACATATGTCAACGTTGTGCAATGCTTTAGAAAGATCCCATTTAGAATAGTGTAGAAATCGTTACACAAATAGATATTAAATCCTGAATCCTTATATTAAGATATTAAAATTACAAAAAAGATATCACTGTTTTGGAATCATTCCAGAGAACAGCAGCTGGATACACTCCCAGTTTTAAGGGAGTGTCCTACTGTGACAAGATAAAACAATTTTATTTAAAAATATGGTTTTACATGTGCTCACATGAAGGCTATAGTATCTTCTTTCAGGAATGTGGAATGAAGAAATGAGTTTTCTATCTTGAGCTGCAGGTGTAGCTGCAAACAAAATAGAATTATCAACAGAAAGTCAGAAAACAATATATAAGTGTAGTACATATTTTTTCAATACATACAGTAAATGAAAAAAAAACTATAATAGTTAAACAGGTTAAAAGACACATAACAACTGACTAAGGATGTAGAATAGAAAACTGTTTTGACTCAAAGAGCTCTGAGTGTGAGAAGCAGGCTCATTCAAGGAACGGCTGGGAGTAATTTTAGATTCACTTACAGTGGGTACGAAACTAACAAATGAGTGAGATAGGCCACAGAGACAATTCTTGGCTCTAGTCTTTCTTCTTCATTGTTTTTCTTCTTTCACTGTGTCAATTTCCAATAATTAAGTGTGGAATTAACACTTCTGTGCTACTTTTAAAAATAATTTCAGCCTTACTGCCTAAAGCTTTGAAAGCCTAAACCTCATAGCATAATCAGTGTTTACCAATAATATGACCTCATTACATTCCCGAAGTATGCCTGTGACATTGTGACAGCTATACTTAGCACAGGCCACCCTGTCTGCACATCGCTGCCTTCTTACAGAACATGTCTTCACTTGTCTACAGTTCAGCTGCCTATCTGGACCCTGTTATATGTAGTCATCATCATCCAAATAAGGAGGGATCCTCTATTGAGGTACCATAAATGGCTTTGATTTTTTGAAGCTTCTCAAACTGGCTCCAACCTACCATTACTCCAAACGTTTATAGTCTCGTGAGAAAACAATGCAACTTGGGTCCTAATAAGCAGATTGTAGTTAAGTACATATAGGAATTACAGAGCCAAGAGTCTAATCTCCTTAATGGGGGAAAATTTTCATTTTGCCAGAAGACAAATACTTTTTCAATTAATACACCTGCAACAAGTTTGGAGTAAAGCTAAATTACTTGCTGCAAACCTTCAATTATAAAATGCAGGCAAAATCATGGCTTCCAAGCTACTCTCATTGCTTGCAGTGCAGGTTGAGTCCTATAGCCAACACAATAGCAGTCAGAGCCTGGGCTGTCCCATTAGTGGTCTGTGACTGACAGACAGTGTTGAGATTTGCTCAGCTACCTGTGATCTTGCAGTGAGAGCAGCATTAGTTGTTGGACTGGCATGAACCCTCCAGTAAAGCACTGTGAAGCCTGCAATGTGACAACAGACAATGACTCAGACAAAAGCATATTTTGAAGGAAAGCTGATTCAGCTCAACCGTGCATCCCTGGTATTGCCCTATAGAGAATGATACTCACATTATGACATTAACTAGGCACTATAAAAAATCTTTGTTTTGTCATTCATGACATTTACCATGATATTAAACTACCATTAAAATGTTAATTGGATTTGCTATTTTAGAAATATAAGACATGGATATAATAAATGTCATTCTAATGTGAACGTATTTAATGACTGAATAGCTACAAAGACGGGTGGCCGTCTTAGTTCTATCTTCAGATGAACCAGACCATCACCATCAAATCACAATAATTCTAATCTCTGCCTACTCTACTTCTGAGATAAACCTCAGAGAAGGTCACATTCCTCGACTGTCACCTTCTGTTGTTGTCACCAATACTCTGGTATCATCATTAAATCAGCCTGCAGTCACAATTACTGCCTGTTTTTTTACAATGTTCATCTCTCTCTTAATTCCTTTCATTGTCTTAACCAGGCTTGATCAGTTCACATTTAGTTAAGAAATAAGCACAAAGAAGGATCTTGCCTTCAGGTTGTTGTGCTTGTCAGCATCCTTCCTTTGCAGGGACACAGTGGTGATCTCATGCTCTGCCTGTGGAATTAGATTGCCTTGGCATTTCTCCCTCAGCAGACATGTGTTTCCTCATGCTGCGTTAACCATGGTTACCTTCTTCACACATGTCTGAGCTTTCATCCCTTTGCCCAGCCTGGCCCAGATGAAAGAACCTGCTTGCAAATCCAACGTTTTAACATGTGCCAATGGTGCTTTGTCCCTCAGTAACTTGAAAAAAAGTTATTTTTGCTTTAAGATCCAGAAAGGTAAAAATATTATTTGCTTTTCTCTCAAAAAGGCTGCATATGAATTGTGTACTATTATTATATTTTCTATTTACTTTTTTTTCCATATACATCCAACACATTTGTAAAGACGTGTTTTTGCTATTAAAAAAGTGTCTTGGATTTCCAATCTGTTAAGTGTTCTTTACCATGACCTCAAGCCTTTTTTCAGTGTAAAATGTACTCCCTTTGTCCTAATACTAAGTAAACTCCATAGATTAATAGCCTCTGAATGAAAAAAAAAGCAAGCAATTAAACATTTTTTCTTCTGTAGTTTTACCTTCAACAGGTACTATACTTTTAAGAAAATCAACCTAGTGGTGAGCAGTTTTTTTACCATCTGTATGTAAATTTAATGTATGGGCAATTGCAGCCAGTGAGAGATAAGGCAACTACTGAATATTATCAGGACATCAGTAAACAGATTTAAAAATAATGGGTAAAATACAAGGACTAAGAAAGAATTAATGGTACAGGTTAAGAGCGTTATTATTATTATTATTATTATTATTATTATTATTATTGTTGTTGTTATTATAGATGATTTAGCTTCTATCCAAAGATTTGCTTTAGGTTAAGAATTCTATAACAGGGTCTGACAACTCCCAGGGGGACCATAAAAACATACAGATATTTTTCAGCCTCCAGTCTAGTATTGATACACTAGATATAACAGCACTCATGATGGATCTTTTGAACTTATAATTAGTATATTTTACCATAAAAGGGATTTATAATACTGTATTTCTAAACTTCAACTTTTAAATTTAAGATGGATTATTTGAAAACAATGTGCCTTTAGTCAGAAAAGGCTAAACTCCCATGGTCAATAGAAATCTAGTCAGATGATGGAATTGCTAGCCTGGTTGTGTCAGATCCCAGAAGCAAAGCAACATCAGACCTGTTAAGTAAGAGGATGGAGACCTCAAAGCAAACTAAGTTTCTCCAGTAAGTGATGGTGGTGGTTCAGTAGGTGGAATCCTATCTTGTGAATTTCCAGATTTTCCTACAGTTACTACTACCCCAGTATGGTGACTAATGGGCATAGTTCTGTCCATTAAACAAATACTGTAGTTAAGTCCTGACTAATTGGTCATTATAGATCCCATGGTACTGACTATAAGAACCATGCTTTCATGGTTTAATTCTACTACATTTGTGCTCAGTGTGGCCACCCTAAATGTTTTACTCTGACTGTTTTTACATTCATCCTCCTTATCTGTAGCATAGTTTGGCTGCTGGTGTAGAAAACTTCCCATATATCCCCCTTTTTATGTAAAGCACCTTTTGGAATGAAATATGCCATAAAAGGCACAGACTGGTGTATCTGTGTCTATATTTATAGTCCAAAAAACGCTAATCACACCATTGCTTGGCCACATCCTATCTTCCTGTCTTAGACACTGGGAATGTGTAGGTTGGCTTGTTGTTTAATTGAGCAATACACCCTGAAGGCCGAAAAAAAAACAGATCTCTTACACAGGACTTTACTGCTCCCTGCAGACCAAACTTTTACACACATGTTGCATGTACATACTGTACAAAAAAAAAAGTGTGACTGTCTCCAGTCTCTGCAACATGAAAAAATAAAAAATGATATTTTTAAAAAGTCTTCCAAGTGTTCTGAGGGATTTAGGACAACAGTCCTTGTGCATCCAAGTCATGAATTTAAGTTTGCTCAGACATTAAGAATGTCAATATTTACACAGCTTCCAATATTCTCCAGGCCACAATGGAGATCAGTGCTCCAGAAGGTCAGTGTTACTGAGGTAGTAGACGTGATTAAACAGAGTTAAGCAGATCTAGAAAAAGAATGTCTGTACTTCTGTGAAGCTTTTAAGTACAACATTTAAAGTGTATGGCATATTTATATTCAGAAGTTAAAAACAGCACCATTTCAACATACTGTACTTTATTTGGCTTGGCAAGGAATACCAGGTAATGTCAACATAAACTGTTTCTTTCCCCAGTATACTAATGCAAACCCAGTCAGAAAAATGGCAGCAAAGTCTGAAAAACCTATGGTTTAAGCATGTTCTTTATTATAAATACTGCAGAAACCTCTGATGCCCACCCTCACCCCCAAAACTTTTAATGACATAGAAAAATAGAATGAGAGTAGACATGTCTCAAGTAGAGAGAAATGGTAAACAGTATATCCAGGCAGGGGACGCCTTGAGATGTGTAAGTGTGTGTGTGATGTGTGAGCTTGTCAAAACATACT
Organism: Lepisosteus platostomus; assembly: GCF_059453375.1. NCBI lineage: Eukaryota > Metazoa > Chordata > Actinopteri > Semionotiformes > Lepisosteidae > Lepisosteus > Lepisosteus platostomus. The sequence continues at coordinate 34,965,578 of NC_142621.1, forward strand.
TTTCCTGGACTGACTTGCAAACAATCACTTTTGAGTGAGTCCCTAGGAGAACACCGGGACACCTGTGACTGGACATGGCAGTGCACCCATTCGAATGCTAGCGCTACAATATTAGATAAATACCTAAACCCGCTATGTGCATTAAGATTTGAAAAACAACTGGGTATCCATTTATTTTCTCTATAACTTTTGAAATTCTCATTTCATTAGGGCTCAAGGGCATAAGAACAGTCACCTGGTTCATTTTATCTCCTTGGTTGTATCTTCACCCAAGAATCTCATTCCGCCATAAATGATCCCAAGTACTTGTATCAACAGTCAGTACTTCAGTAGGACTGACAACAAAAATGAAAACTTACCATTAGTCTCTCTTAGTTTACCTGGTCTGATTACTTTGCAACTACAGTACTTTCCTGTGGTTGTTGTACAAAGCCTCTACAGTGTGTTATCTTACAGTCTTATTTCACTTCTATGTGAAGTGCCGCTCCATGCAATTTACAGACAGCCATTTTATTTGTTTTTTCCAAATACTGAATAATAGGGCAATACAGAATCTGGTTTGCTTTCCTATATTTTACCTTATTTTCTGCATATGCATGATTTATTCAGTGAGACTGTGACAATTGCTGTCTTTGAAAGAAAGCAGATAGGATTGTAAGAACTTGGGGATCTGAAAATTGCTTGTCTGGTCAAGACAATGTTTAGACAGGCAAAACTGCCCTGTGACCGCAGATCGTGTGTGCCTGCTTAAGCAAAATAGTATAGAAATGAGTGCCAGAGGAAAAGACCCCTGTGGATAATAGATTTCTTTAGCCCCTGAAATGAAAGATGTAAGCTGAGGAAAGGGACATTTCTAAAAATATCATCACATGAAGTTGGATATAACCCTAGGCTGACATCAGTCATGCCTGATTGGTGTAGTGATGTCATTGACAGAGTGGTAGAGTAACTGCTCTCAGAGAGATTGACATTTCATTGCTCACTGCTCTGCAAACAGATGACCCCGACCTCTGGCTATGCTATAAAATACACTTAGATGTTCTGGAAAATTCCTTCATGTGCCTCACATATTCCTGGGAGAGCAGCAGGAACAGTTAATGGGAGGGGGATTTGTACCTACCCTTGCTTTTCATATACAGCAGGATAAATACAGCATCCATCTTGAGTATTCCCAGAAGTTGTTTCAGGCTTGCAAGATCACCTTACTGTACATCACATAAAAACAGAAAAAAATGTGTTTTTATCATTATTTTTCAAGATTTTATATGATCTGGTCTCCCAAAACCACAGTCTTAATTGGAGCCACAGCCTTTTAAAATGAGGATGTTATTGATTATAAGCATACATTAAAATGTTAGAATAACCCTCAAATAGTTTTGCTTTTTAACAGCAGAAACACCACACGCCCATAGGGTTAGCTCAGAGCTGGAGACTTGAGTTTGCCAGTTCACTGCAATGTCATTCAGCATCCCTTGTGAAATTCTACAGTATAATGAAAATGCAGGGATGGTGGATCTTGCTTCAATTATATTGTCTCATATAAAAAATCTTTATTCTGTGAACCAATCGATCCATACTAGAAGAGTTTGGGTTGAGTGAATCAGGCAGATATGGCTGTCCTCCTGTTCAGTAAGTATTGCTTGCAACACTTTGTTAAGTCACCATGCAACTTACCAATAACCATCCCTGATATTAGTATGAATAAAAGAGATCAATGCTGTGACATGCTGGTTCATAAGAGGACAACATTCACAAGGGTATGAGTAAAGTGCTGCGACACAGTAAAGTGACTGAAAAGGATGCAGCAGGACAACTATGTTTGTCCAGAGTGGGCTGTGCTCTGCAGTATTCTGTGCAGAATTCCCAGGTAGTGTACCGTTTGGAAGCAAGGCAGTTCACATTTGAGCTGCTATACTGTATTGTGCTGATACTTATTTCACCCCTGTGTTTAGGATGCCATATCCCTTTACTTAGATCTCATGGAGGTCCTTCCAGGTTAGAATATAGCACGTACCCTTCAAATCCTCCATTTAATACAATACTATATAGCTCAAACTTATTATACTGTTACTGATATACATAAATCATTACCCCTTTACCCCCCATTCGCTGTAGACTGAGGCGTTTTCCCAAGCACACCTTAACCAGGATCAGTGCATAGTTGCTGAGATTTCTCCCAGAAACATTTATTGTTGTCTCCCATAGAAATATAGAGTAAAGATGTGGTGATACCTAAACAAAATCATGGTAATTCATAGGTATAATGATAACACATCTGAGTTTTCATAATGGTTACTAAACCCAGGCAGAAATGTATTCTACTGTGTATTGTTTTTACCTGTACTGGAAGCTCCCGCAATAACCACCAGAATTATTCCATCCCCCTCACTGAAAATTAAGAAGATTTTACATGCCGAGTTAAAAAGCGTGCTGGGGATTTTTTCCCCGACGGTCCAGACAACAAGCACTTCAGTAGTTCTAATTTGTTGGGTTTTTTTCTGGCATAGTGTGTACCAGAAAAAGAACAAAGCGTAGGTTGTGAGTCTTGAGACAATAAAAGAGACCAGCATAGTACAACACATTCATGTTGTTTTTACAAAGAAAAGCAATTTACTAGAGCCAAAAGTTCAGCTGAAATTCACATTAATTAAAAGAATAAAGAAATAAACAGTGCCTGGGTGATTTTTTCAAATTGTCATTTTGGCTTTATTTCCCTTTTTTTTCCTCTTGTAGTATTTAGTGGATACCTTCAAGTCTGAGCATTGTGACAAACCTGGCCTATATTTCTAAAATGCACATTTTGCTACCTGTGAAACCCTGCCATTTTGCTCGGAATGAATTACCTATTTCTAGCGAGTAAAGAGAAACATCGGTATGCCTCTCATCTAAAGGGATATTTGTCAACGCCGGCCTGCTTTTGACAGAGTGCTTAGTAAAAAATTCAAATTGCAGAAAATCCTTCTTAAGCCGACATGCAATTATAAAAGAAAGGCATCACAGGCCCCTCGGATATGACTTGGCAAGGCTGAAAAGTTGACAAACGGATTCCAGTTAGAAAGTAAACATCTCAGCTTTCAGTCCAGCTGTCTCTTACTGAGGGAATGGACAGCTGATGTGAAGTGAAAGGCCCAAAAACACAGCAATGAAATACTGAACTGCAGCAATCTTGTGTGAAGGCCCCTATTGAACAGCAAGGCCTGATGCCAACAAATTACTGGGGTTTACAAATTAAACTTATCTGCCTCACTGAGGAAAACAATACAGCCTGTATTTCCCTTGTTTTTTTTTATTTCCCTTAATTGCTTCTGGGGAAGTTCCCACAGATATGCTAAAATTACCTTTTCATTCTGGACGCTTTCATTGCCAAGTGCAATGTTTTCAAACAGGTAGAGCCTACAGCCATAAATAAATACACACTGTGAAGTCTTTGCAGAGACAGGTCTATGAGAAGCGCTGCTTGCCAAAGGTGAACACAAATCACATTTTTATTACTCAAATGAAGTTTTTGTATGTGTCTGCCCAGTCCTCTAGGCATGTCCTTGAAAAAGTAGATGGCATAGTGCCTTTGTGGTTCACAAAACGAATAAATAACCACAGCCTGAAATAAGTGCAGATGCATCCTAATTTTACATTGCAGATGAGATAAAACACACATTTACACAGTGATGATGAGAAGTGGCAGCATTGACTGAGTGCTGAAAAGTGGTTTTAAAGCGTTACAGCTTTTGTTTTGTGAATTGTAGATCCACAACAGAATTCATATTAAAACATTTAGGGGAAAACATTAGGTCAAATGAACGCCAATTCTTTTGTCCTCAACTATGTGTTGGTTAAAGTTGATTAATAGGCTTCTTCTCTTGTTAATGATGTTGGATAACAGATTTCATGATAAAGAAGCCCAAGAAAGGCATTTGATTTCAGGATAATAAATAGTGAAACTTTAGTAAAGAACCCTGCTTTTGATGGAAAACATGAAAAAGAATAGCAAACAGCGCACACAAAATCACTAATAAGTAATTTACAATTCATACAAACATGTACAATACACATTGTTGAATTAAAACACAATTTAAAAATGTGCAACGATCTGCTGCTGACTGTAATTCCACCATAGCACCGCAAACCAATTATGATGATAGGAAGGGACATTTTTGTCCTGTTTTATACATTACCAGCTGAGGCCTAGACAACAGATCTACACGAAATGAGCAAAGGTTAACTTTAGGAAGGATACATTTCAATACACGCTGACATTCTACAGGTGGCTGCCGCCAAATATACTGTAAATGTTTGAAAAGCCAGACACATAAACGAATTCTCCTTTTTTGAGTAATTCTATTCTCACCATGGGTTCAACTGAAGTAAGAAGCGTCACTTTTCCTGACAGCTGATTCCTGATGTGTTTCACAAATACCCAGAATGCATTTTGCAGCAGGGCAAGATGTTTGTTATTGATTCAGTAGAAAGAGCTCAGATAATCCAGTATTTAAGACTCTTAATGAAGACATTCCACAAAGAAACTCTTACATTTTTCAGGTATAAGGCTTATGAACTGTGGTGCTCTGGCCCAAACAAAGATCCCATATTGCCTTTCCAGAAGTGGTTAACAGAAGGGGCAATAAATATCTCAGCCTCTGAGATTGCAGTTAGTACACTGAATGAATTCTGTTTGCTGGAGGTAAGTGTCTATGTGTCAACTTAAAGTCTATACTTGGTTTACAGCCCAGAAGCATTTACTTACCGAAGAAATAAGCTTTTGTTTATGGTAAACACCCCATATTCAATTAGTTGGTTTCAAATATTTATTTAGTCTTTTACAGAAAACACCAAGAGCTGCACTACATACATGAATTGTATGCTTTACAAACATTTAAAAGTTCTGGATTTTTTTCTACAGGCATTTGTTTCTGAAACCTGAATATAGAGCACTATTTTTTCTCAAGCCACATGGCCCAATACATTCTTAATCAGTACCTCACAGAGTAAAAATAGACAGCTAAAGAAAAACTGGCATCTCTTGGGTGTTTTGGTTTCTTCATAGCATTAATGCATCTTCTGTAGCAGATTTTGGTGCAGGAGATACCAATTGAGGTTGAAGTTGAAATAAGTTCAAATATTTAAAACAATGAAGACCATTTGCTGGCACAGTAGCATCCTGCTGAATATTTCAGAAACTATTTACAATCCCATCTGTTACCCAAGATAGTTGGATTAAAATATCAAACTGTCAGAAATACTTAATCTAACTCTAATTGTCAAGGGAGGACAAGACCTTTAAACAGTGAGCCTTGAATGTTAATGCCCTCAGCACGTTTTTAGCTTTTTTTCTGTGAAAATTGATCAGAATGATTTTCATTGTAAAAAAAAACCTGCTATATTAGGATGATAAATTAATATCCTTTTAGCTCTCTTTGTGCTACATGCACAAATAAAAGGGAGATTAACTTAAAGATATACAGTGATGGCTAATTACAAATAATAGACTTTCCTCTTACTTTGGATTCATCTGATGTAATGAAACAATTCAAATAAATATTGTTCTAATTTGCTCTAAATTATACTGTATATGTATAATTCACAGTATAATGTAAATGTACACATTATCTAGTTATCACACATTAAATATATAAAACACCATAATTCGATATATATATATGTATTTGATTTTTATGGTAACCTGAGCTAAATATGCTAAATATTAGCATTTGAAAATCCAAGATATTCAAACTAATGTCTCATTATCCACACAGAAGAGAAAACACACATTGTGGATATCCGAGATGATGAATTTTAATGAATTTTGAAAGCACAGGATCATTCAAGGATACATTTTCAATCTTTCTATTATTTTTTTATTAGTTAGTTTCAAAGAAGAGCACTTTATTTGGGGTCTGTTTTTCTCTCTGGACTAACTGAGACATGCTGGCCATCTAAATAATTTGATATGGGAAGGGCAGTTGCCAAAAGGGAAAATAAAGGCATTTTTATGTTAACAGAGTGCTTAGGCTTTGCCTTTAAGCACTTTTGAGGACTGTTAAATTTTAGTTTTCCTTTAAGTTGTTTTCTGTGCTTTGTTATATCTTTCATTTAGATGATTTTCTAGAAGAAATCCATTGAAAATGCTGTTTTGCATTTGGGCCTGATAAAAAAAAAGATAAGAAGATAAGAAAAGACCACATAATTCATCAGGACACTTTGGAATAGAACAAAATGTTAAAACTACCCTTAAAAGATTTTAAGTTGTAAATTCAGTATTATGTCTTTTCCTAGATGCAAATGTGCAATTAACATCATTGCAACAATTTGGGCTATGGAACAAAGTAAACAGTGTATCAATATCACACCTTGATTACAAATGAACATTAAACACCAATATTAAAATACTCAGCAAAGGTGTAATGCTGTATTTACACAATAATGACTTACAATTTAGGGGCAGTTTTAAAATCTCATTCTGTCTCTGATCATGGTGTCAGAGGGACACCCTAAAAAACTGCTTAATTCTTCTTTAATTCTTAAAGTCATTCAAAAGATTGTTACAAGAAAAGAGAATGAGAGGAGATTCCCTTCATCCATTTTCTAACTGCATCTTCCAATAGAGGGTTGTGCTGTAGCCTCAGGCACAAGTCAGGCACACATACAGTACCATACCAGGGTCAATTTTTCCAGAGGCCAATCAACCTACCAGTATGTCTTTGGACTGTGGGATGAAACAGGAGCACCTGGAAGAAACCCACACAAACACAGGGAGGACATACTGTACAAACTCCACAGATAACACCACAGGAATTGTACCTAGAACCCCAGCACCACAAGGCCGTAATGCTAACTGCTGCACCAAGGTGCTACCTGGCAAGCCGTACCTTTCATACATATCAAACAACTGTTGAAATTAAATGTGCAATCTAATATATTCATATCAATTTGTAAACTGCAGGGCAGAAATGAATTTCAAACGGGCTCTGGGTTTATTGATCAGCATCACCTGCAAACTCTGCTTGAAAGACTGATAAGACACTGGCTGTGATGTTAAAAATGAAACGCATCTTGCCTTTTTTTTAAATTAGCAGTGATTTGAACAGGGAAAAAAATTGGCCACATACTGTACAGTATAATGTTAAAAGGAGATTGCCTGACGAAACCATTAAAATTAAATTAAAACATTTAGAACACTATTTTTAAAAGCTTAGTTATAAAAAGAGAATTACAATTTTCTATAGTTACAGCAATTTAAAGATACATTATACATTTAAAGAATATATTAATGATTAAGAATTAAATCAGTACAGTAAATTATTTACTGCTACTACTGTTTCTTGATATCTGGAATCTATTAGTTTTGGCAATTGCATCACATTCTGAAGCAAGTGGCAACTCTAAGTATAGAGTCAAGGTGTGTGTTAGACACTTGAAAACTACATTTTCATCTACATTTTGTTCATTGCAGAAAAGAGCTGTTCAAAGACATATGTTGGCCAAGACAAGGAGAGACGTTTTGAAGCAAAATGTGCTACAAATTGGAAATAAGTTGCAATATCAAGACTTGAGAACGTCCTTCAAAACATCACAGCCACCTGTTCTGTACAAACAAACATGTCAGTTTCCATTCACTTTGGCAAATAAATATGAATTACTTCACTTATCCTCACCACATTCTTTATTTTCTTTTTTCAGTCACATAATTACAGGGGGCATATTACAATGTTCAAGAATATCTTTATAAAACTGAAAGAAAAACCCTCCAAATACAGCTTCGGTGAGCATAATGGTGGCGTTTTAATTGCTAAGGTTATTCCAAAATTTGGAGGAGGTGTTTAGAGAAGTATGTACAGCTGTCACAGCATTTACACTTTTTTCCACTCCAGTTTTCTTACAAAGACATGCTCCCGTATACCTAGATTAGTAACATCACCCACAGGCACCCTGTGATTGGACCGAGGTAGAGAGTTGGAGGCAGCTCTGTTTACGGCAGTGATGTGTTACCATAACATCATCAAAGGCACCTACTTTGCGTGTGAACTATGCGGCACAGACAAGCTGCAAACTGAACGATAACTGAGGATCTGACTGTATCTGCTACACAGGTTACACAAATAAGCTTGACAGGCCAGGTATGGCACCCAGGCCATTTGTTTGTAGCCCCTGGCTTCCTGTGTACAATGAGCAGTACAGTCTCCATGGTGTGTCCAGGGGGTGTTGAGGGTTCCTATAACCCACTGAATATTAAAACATTTTTTATTTAGGCCTTTACAAACAAATCAAGGGCCTTCCTGGTAGGTAGTCTTAAGGACTGTCCTTACAGTCCTAGAAGAGTCTTACAGAGAAGACTCAAATCAATTCAGCCTAGGCAAGCAGCTGTTAAGAAGAGAATAAAAGGAGTGCAAGGCACTTTAAGGACTAAAGACCAGACATGGTGTATATGAAAAGTGGCTCAAAACTAACAATCTTGCTCTCCGTTGCTTATGATTTGAGGTTTTGAGTCGCTAGCAAATGCCTGAGCATGATGAGCTAGATAAATGTCCATCTTTAATGCAAGACAGGCTTTAAACATCAAATGAAGGTGTAATGGTTTTCAGTTCACGATGGATATCAGATAATCTCCTTTATTGTGAGGTTTAGAAAAAAACCTCATATCTAGGTTTTTTATCTGAACACCAAATTGATTATTTTATGCCTTAGGATGCAAGTTTAAAATTCTGAAGATTTAAGGCCTGGGGAAATTGTACTTAAATTTTATTTGACTTTCCTAATATACAGAAATTACTCCATTTTTTTCTTGAAAGATAAAAAATAAGCCTGAGGAAAAGTCTGAAGCCGACAAGACCCCAGTTCAGTACTAAAAGCAAGTCCAATATGTTTCTGGGGTTTTATCACTGTGATGGCGGCTTTATTACTAGTGGTGTACCTGGGAATAGATTGGAGGAGTTTACAGGGGGGAAACCAGAAGCAAATTGAAAATGTCAAAAGATCTTGCAGACAAGGGCTTGAGGAGATTTTAGGAAGAGATTGGCTCCACAGGGGGAAATGAAAGAGAAGGCTGGGATTCTCATTCCAATAAAGTGATTGTTTCTCTCAGATAGCAGGTAGTTCCATGGCCAATAGCCCCTAAGCACAGACAGAGACTGAATTCTTGTGAACAGTGGCCAATAAACAAAAGCTGGCCAGTGGGGACTAGCACGCCATGAATTCTTTGAATATAAATTGTAAGAAGGCTTGAAAAAGGAAAGATACAGCATAACTTGAATTAAAAAGTGGTTGATCCATATTAATTTCCAGGCAAACTGTAAGTAAAATGTCAAGATTTTGACATTAAAAATATCATTTTGAAGCAGTATACTGTAGGAGGACTCTGGTTGTGTACACCTTTAAAAGTTTTTTTAAAGTAATATTTTCACAATGTTATCAAGGCAATGTTACTCATTACTTTATGAGTTATCAAGCTTTCACATTACAGTGGAGAGCAAAGACGATCATGAAAAATTCATTCATAATTGTCTGAACACTCAAGATGAGATCTATTATTTGAGTACAAGGTAAGTCGTTTCTTTCTCTCAAGAAGGTCAAAGACAGAATCTTACTTTGCTACTCCTGTCATTAATCATTCCCACATAGGGCTCAGCCCATCTTTAGAAGGTTCAGGAACAGCTGACAAGGATTTGCCTACTGTCTGCAAGTAATTGAAAAATGCTTAGCAAAAATAAATTTTGGCAAAAACATATGCTGATTCACACAAATCTAGGTAAGTAAAATTCTGGAACAGCAAAAATACTGGTACACAGATGAAGTGTAAATTGCTCTATTTTTTAAATCCCAAGAGGCGTACAGAAATTCAGCTACCTAACTGTTGAGTTCTACACAAAAACTTCTCTTTAAGATATAAACTTAAAGGTCCTGAATACTGACTTAAGAGACCCGTTGTCATAAGTGGCATCCTCTATTTAGAATTTATTTTCTAAAAATACAGTACCTCCACACATATCTTCAGAGCTGCAGACGTACATATTCACATGCTGAGTTATAATGTAGTTGATAGTCACTTCGTGGGGCAACATGTTTAACAGAAAAAATATTATTGTCCAATATGTATAGCTTTACATTTTTCAAACTTAAAATACAGGCAATTGCATTGTTAGAGACAACTATATACGTGTCATATCTGAGGAATCCTAGGCTAACCTTTCCTAGAAAAAAAATGGTACTGTTTCAGATCCTTGCATCTTTTAAAATATACAGTAGTACACAACATTAAAACTGCCAAATACTGTGGTACTACAACATGAAGGAGCTCTGAGCATTCCCATTGCATTTCAGTACTTCCCTCTGGCTACTTCTGTAAGCATTCTTCATGTTGTGTTACTTTATTTCAACTCAGTACTTCTTTTAATTTCTGCCTGTCACCATGGTTACACTTCTATCACTGTCAGAGCGGGGGCACAGTGCTGAAATTCCACACTGTCCCTCAGCTTGTAAAATATTGATTCTTTTTCTGACAACCTTCAACAGACAGGGGTCATGTCCCAGGGACGCATGAACAAATTTCAGACTGGGGGTGCAGAATATATTGGCTGGTGGGGTGGGGAGGAGAGGGTCAGCTTTGTGTAACATGTAAATATACCAAATGGCCCTTTTTTCATCACACCACCATGCAACACAGGCATGAAAATGGCCGGCTCTGTTGCTAATCAGATATTAGATACAGTAGAACTCAGTCATTGAATGCCTTGTTAAATTAGTAAAAGACAAATAAAAAGACCACATTTTGTTAGCTTTAGACGTTAGTTTTGAAGTATACTCCCAACACGAATAAGAACATTAAAAATAATTTAAATTCCATGTGCACAACACACACTTAGATCCACTGCTTGTTAGGAGTTGACAAGAGAACACTGTCACTACAATACATTTGATTTTTTACACATTGGTGGAAGGCACAGACTGCTGAACAGCAAGCATGAAGAATGCTAATCTAGTCATGACACTTTTCTTTTACCTATCTTAATTTAAGTACAGTACATTATGCATTCTTAGGAAAGAAAGCAGTGAGTTTGAAGAAAAACGAGACTCAGCAACTTACTAACTTCCAATTTGGACATTTGTCATAAGCATATGGAGGCGTCTGTTTAAAAAATGTACACATGGATAGCCATGAAACCCTGCAGTTAGAAGAATGCTCTAAAACAGACTTGTAGCACAAACAAGGCCCTCAACTCACCAGCGATTCGGTTCTTTGCGTGATAGAATGTTTTTCCAACACTTGGCAGCAAGTGTGCCGAGGCCTCAGCATCCAATAAATTCAATTCAAAGTTTTCAAGCAGGTTCCTGTGAAATTCATCACAGAGGGAGCGCCAGCAATCTCCAGCAGATGCTTTTTTGTTGTTAGAGTGCCAGGTCCTCTGTATTTACAGGGAGAGGTTTAAAATGTGTCTTTTCTCTTTCCAAGCTGAAAACACTTGGCTTTATCTCTGATAATCATAATGCAATAGCACATTATGTGAAAGTGAAAAATGATAACAGTAATGTGCAAAAGAAAATGAAGAAAATAATTTTCTTTGAGAATACCAATTCTTTGTTTTGTTTAATTGTTATAAAATTGTAAACTGTTTAAAAATATATACTGTATTTTGGCTCACCTTCCTAACTGCTGACAGGATACAGCCAAGAAACAAATCTTATTAGAGAACCATAGGAGGCCAGGGTAAAATGTAACTTTTCACTCTGCAAACACTATTAGCTTGAACATGCAAAACACAGAACAGCCTCAGGATTGTCAGGTAGTATGATATGTGGTTGTGAGGTCTTTTGTGTGTTTGTCCTTCTGTCTCTCTGTCTGTCTCAATTTAGCACCAACTGTTTGACCTCTGAGGGAAACCAATTATAAATAATTACAAAGAAGAAACAGTGGAACACAATTACTTTGACACAACAGCATAGCCTGTTAAGATGAAAGGCAAGAGACAGTGGCTGGCTAGTTTTTAATAGAAACAGAAGGCTACATCCAAAATGTTCCCACTTCTGCTGCCGTATGTATACATTTCTCCAGTGGTGCAGTGCACTCCTTCTACTACAGACTCAACCCCCACCCCCCCACCAACAACCAGCCATTCACCCACAGCACACACACACACACACACACACACACACACACACACACACACACACACACACACACACACACACACACCATTTACTCTCTTCGCAAAATTAAAGCCACAACAACGCAGGACAAAAAACACCACAAGGCAACAGCCAAAACAATGCACAACTTGCGATGCCTACAAATGGTTCACTTGCTTATTCCTTGAGCTCTGTGTGCAAAATAAACCACAGGCAAGCAGGCAGTCAACTTCGAGTCCAGCAGACAACATTATTTCACCAGCTGATAGCAACATCGACGCAAAATAAATTTGAAAGAATATCTTCGCCCCAAATTGAAGCACTTCCATTTATCTATCTCACTTTCGGCTGCTAACTACTAGGCCTCAAGGCTCACTTGTAAAAATGACAATTAAATAGCCGAAATTGCTAAACAAAAGATCATCCTTTTAAATATTATATATTGTAATTTTAGGCAACATTTGATAATAAATATTACAAAAATAAGTTATAGTAAGGATTTGCCACTGAAAAAGACTTAATTTAACATTAAATGATAGCACCAAAAAAATCTTTGCAATTACACTTGTTATAATATTACCCATATTTATACCAACAATCACCATTTTCACTGTTGAAATGGTGAAAACTGGAAGGATGGATGTAAACACATAGGCTAATCCACAGAGCAAACCTGAACCTGGTTTTGACATAAACATGTACTGTACAAACACCTTCTCCAAATAAAGCAGCAGGTGCACATGCCCTGTGGAGTAACCCCCTTAGACCCTTCTGGAAAGCAGCATACGGCTGCAGCTACTGCAGCTAGCTTCTTTGTGTCAGTGCCATTCTGAGACAACACTTTGAGTCTTGAGTCAACCCTCACCAGCTGAGAAACTGTAAATGCTTTTGACACAAAAACAAGTTAAGCACGGTTTAATGTTTGTTTGAAAGGTTGTATTAATGGCTGTATAGCAGGTTAGTATCTGAAATTATTAAATGATTTATTGAATGTGACATGAAGATTTTTTTTCTTTTTCCTTTTTATGCCACTTTCCCTAGGACTTTGACTTCCCTCTGCATATTTGTCTTGCTCCCCTGTTACCATCCCAGCTACACCCTTGCAGCATAGCGTTTTGTCTCCATGCTGCACCTATTCAGGATCTACAGAACTACTGAAACAAAATCAGTGTCAGTGCTTCTCAACAGAATCTCAACTTGAGGGGAGGCAGAATGGAAAGTGGCCAGGGCTGGGAGGTGGAGGGCAGTTTGTCCGAAATGAATTTGTACAGTAGTAAATTGATGCCCCCTTCCCACCAGTTTTGACAGGAACCCAGCATCATTTTCCACATTGTCGCACAGAATCGATCTGCCAATAATCCGACAGCCGGGAAACTGTGATACTAAGGCCTTCACCATCTCTTTGGCCTCTGCAGGGGCTGCGCTGCCCACAGAGGAACCCTCTGGCGAGAGCAGCTGTCTGGGTTACATAACTGCTGAGTCCCGACCAAAGCAATGAACGAAGCAGGGGGCTGGATTTCTATGCTGTGTGGGAGGTCGTGTTTGTTTTGAGGGTTTTTTTTCCAACCATCGTAAGCCTCTGATAAGTAGTAACAGTTCGGCATAAGAAAATACAGAAGCCCCATTACTTAAATATGAAAAGCAATAAAAAAAACATGAAGGAAAACAGAAGTGTACACGTTGAAGATCTATTTGGGTTTGGAAGTGAATAGGCAACAGTGAAGATTTTCATATATAATACACAACAGGCCAGTTCTACCCTAATCTATGACCATTTTTGTCCTGAGAAATCAGTGTATGGGAGTGCTGTGAATGGAATGTGGGATAGGGAAGTCGATGTCATAGGACTAATTCACTGTGGACACCCTGCTGTTATCTCAGCTGAGACAATAAAAGGAAGAGCAGTTAATTTGGTCACTTTAGAGAAGGCTTTTCAGTTCAAATTCTCAAGGCAGGCTGAAGTGCAATATTGCCACCTGGTGGCAGGGCAGAGTGTGTGTTTTTCTCCATCTTTCTCCCATTTATCTGGGTGGCATTGGAAGGACGGAAAGTAGCACCTTGTACGTAAATGGAAGATATAAAAAGAAATTAGATGATCATTAACTATTAGAGAAATGTGAGAACAAGTTTATACCTCTTAAGAGGTATTTTGCAACATAAATATACAGTGCCTGCATGCTTCTGTGCTTGTGGGAGATGGAATGGTGTCTATATGTAATATAAAGTGCCTTGCAAATTAATTCATAACTCGTTAATATTTAAAGTTTAAATATACATTGTGTACAGTATATATTGTTTCAAATTGAACACTTACAAAAGAAGAAGGTTGAATACCAGCAAAGATATACAATGTGAAATTTACAGATGGCCTTGTAATCAACTAGGAGATTATACTTCTCTAATTTCTTCTAGATACAATTGTTCCAGTTCTGACTGAACATTGGGGATAGTTAATGGACTGAAATCGTCAAGTCTCACCATAAAATTTCTATTAGATCCTATTTTACTGAATGTAAGTCTGGACTTGGGTTGGGCCACTCAAGGACATTCACTCTCTTCTTGACAAAACACTTTAGTGTGGTTTTGGTCTCATGCTTCACGTCATTATCTTGTTGAAGTGTGACTTTATACAGGTTTACAGGTTGAATTTATACACAAAACGCAGGTTTAAGAGTCTCTTTCAGTAGTTTTACCATCAACGTTGTGAAAACGCAAGAGTGAATTAATATTCATTCTCATACAAGTCCTTAATGCACACCCTGGAAGATGTTTCTTATAATACATGCAGTAAGTAGAGAAACCTGCAATGTTCAAAGGGAAACAAAGTTACAAAGCTGCCTCTAAAGTTTGATGGACATTCAACACAAACCCATGTGTTGCCTGGAGAACACACAACAGACATACTGTAAATGTTTTAAAAATCAAAGATTTTTTTGGTAATTAAATAGTTCACGTAACAATACAATGCTTTAATGTCAGCATCAAGGTCTAGGTTATGTCTAGATCGAAGCACTGTGCTAATGCTTGGGATTAATTGTATCCTGGGCTGGATTTCAGACTTTCTCTGATTTCTTTCCATGGTTCAAAGAATGTTGCTTAAGTTAGGCAGGTTAGGCTCCAGATCAGCCTGATCTCCTAAGGACTGTACTGTATGTCTTGATCAAGAGTTCTAAAACAGTACAGCAGCCTCTAGTATTCCTTCAGCTCTGACCTTAATTAACTGAACTAACTGTTTAGGGAAGAAGTTAATTCAAATTAATTCATCTGTTCTTTTTTGTCTTTTTTGCTTTAAAGAACCTGTAAAGCCTGCAGCCTGGCCATCTGTGGTCCTGAATATGGTTGTATAACCGTTCCCATTTGTTATCTGTTGTTATCTATGTTGTTCTAGAAAAAAAAGTGAATTCAGATCTTTTGTTTTGACCTTGTTCTGGATATTGACTTTACTACGCAGTTTAATTGTGTTTTTTTTTTATTCTATTGACATTTTGCACATTCCATGAAAGGTCCAAATTACCAAATGTTTCAGATACAGTAACTTGCAGAATAAATGATGACTGTTTAGCATCAAGAAATTGTTGTGTTTTCATCTGTTAATTTTTCTAAATATAGGGTTGCAGGAGGAGCCGGCAAGCAAATGGCAAAAGATAAGATACACCGTGGCCAGGACACCAGTTCGTCAAAGGGCAGACACACAGACACAAACCCTCACACCAATTGCAAATACACCCAGAGGCCAATTAACCTACCTGTATGTCTTTCGGAGGAAACCAGAGCTCCCACAGGAAACTCACACAAACTCCACATTGATAGCATCCCAAGTCTGGAATTGGACCAAAGGCCCAGAACAGCTAGGCAGCAATGCTAACCACTGCGCCATCATGCTGTCTTTGTGTTTTTAATTTCTGTCATAACAATTGCAGGCTAATGCCCACCATTCAGTTGTTATTTAATGTACAGATCATTACTCTTCATTGTGACCGATTTACTGTAAATATTGTTAATCTAGTTATCAGCTTTGTTTTGGGTTAGTGGGCCTCAGGGCTCATGGAGAGCTTCACAAATCGCCCTAAGCTTACTGCAGATTGCCCATAACTGTCATAGAGCAGCAGGTATCTTCTTAAAATTAATTTGTTGGAAATGCAGTTTCCAAGCAACAAGCATTCTTTCTTTTCAGGCTAAGATTTGTTATGATGATGTATATTTCCCAGTCTTTTTCTGCTTTTACAAATGTTCATAGGAGTACCAGTACAATACATGATGAATAATCTATGCAAAAGGACATCCCTATAATTTATCAGAGAACTGAACTGGCATATAAATCAGAAGACTTTTTTGCATCTTAGATGCCTAAAATGTGGAAAAACATAAAAGAGTTATAGTCACACAGAGATTACAAGGTTTTTCCTAAAACCCATAAATGTATTGATTCAAGGTTGTCTGAAAAAAACAGAAACACTAAGTATGGATGCTGCTCTCTGTCTTTCTCCTGTCTTATGGGCACATTGTTCTACCCGTCACTGAAAGTTACTGCACTTAAAAAACAACTGACACTGCTGTTATGGAGAGTGAGAAACCAGCTGTATTAGTTGTCTCTTGAAAGAGGAGGTTAAACTGGCAACACTGGAGCAGTTGGTGTACTTGGTGTACTGTTCAGGAGAAGGAGAGTGATACAGAGAAGCTTATGATATTTCCTGTATAATCTTTTCCTTCTTTAATGTTCTGCCAGGTAATGCTGGGCTCAGAGGTAAGAATGCCTGCAGAGTATATAAAAACAGATACTTTTGCATTCCATATGTGATTTCTTTATACGCTTATATATTCCTCTGAGTGATTGACCTTGCTGTTGTCTGGAACAACCTGGCACAGGTTTCAGAAAAAAAACTGGCATCACTCTCAGATGTTACTGGGAAGGTAGCTTAGTTGCCCAACACAGTTTTATCTGAAGGCGCTAAGACCTCTGCACTTTTATATTGAGACATATTTCATGCCATTTCTCTTAAAGGGTCCTGCTTCCTTAACCTGTCTGAACTTGAAGGCAGTAAAATCAAAAGTAATGAAACAAAAATGCAATTTTATTTTCTTTCATCAGGCCAAGACCATGTTTTCCCATGATGTCTCCAAAGCCAATCCAAACTTACTCCAATCTTAGCATTAAAATCATAAATAGGATTGTTATCTTTCTCTTTCTACGGGTCCAAAAATTTGGTGATCGATAGTGGAGTACCACTTTTGTTTCCTTTTACTTGTATTTGGTGGGGTTACAGCACTGTATGATATTCAACCATATTTTCTGGGTTTTAGTTCTGAACAAAGCAATGGTGTTCGCTAAGCCTGCTGGTTCCCAGCTGATGAGGGTTTGGTGTGTTTCTTTTGAGACCGTGAGGGCCTCTCCTTCTGTATGAGGGTCATTGTCCTCCTCCTGACCTGAGTAGATTACCACCTCATCATCTCACCATCTTACCATCTCGTACAGTCCAACCTGTGATGTTGATTCTCATTGATTCTCAGCTCCTTTGCTATCTGGGCTGCTCTGCCTGCTTTGTACTTTGTCTTGATTTTCCAAGTGCCAATTCTGGTAATTTCATTGGTAGTTAGAAGGGGCATTAGCTGTTCCCTACTGTATTTGCTTCATAGTTCTACCCATGTGGGGTCACATTTTGAATTAACTGCTTCCTCAGCCACTCTGCAAAGTGATAGTGACTAGGTATGCCTGATGAGCAAAAACCAGCCCTAGCAGGGTGGACATCTGAGGAGGCTTCCTCAGAGAGATTGACCTGTATTGTCTTTTCTCATTTCTCACTCATGTACTCCCACCCCCTTTCACAGTAATATACCTTGTCTGTAGTTCAGAGACTAACATTCACAGAACAGGGAAAGTGGGAAGGTTATTATTTGTCGGACTGCATCATGTGTGTTTGTTCTGTGTGTAACATGTTTTTTATTTAAGATCCTGTATATTTGTTTTTTTTTTCTAAAATATACTCCACGTCTTAAAGAGACATTATTGCTTCTTTTTTGGAAATGGAGTTAGAACAGATAATTTCCTGGTTACAAGCTTTATCTAAGTCACTAATCTACTTCTTAATATAAGTATCAGGTCCTTCAGGGAGGCTTGGATACCACTGATCTAAATCTTAAAGCCCTCACTGTAGGGCCTTTGATTGCAAAATACCTTAATTTATTCATACATATTCACTTAGCTGATGCCCTAATGCAAACTGACACACATAGCGAATTTTATTGTCCTTACATAATACATATGAAATTTGAAGTAACAGTCATGAATATGTATTTGCACTAAAATGTATGTGGGTTTTTTTATGAAACAATTATCATTCTAAAATCACCTGGAAACATTGGAGTTAAGGGTGTGAGTCTTAACTTCCTTTGAAAGTAATATTGCCAGGTTCAGATTCTCAGATTTGCCTTTTCTTATTTTAGATTTCTGACTTCAACACCCAGCCATTTTAGTGCAGACTGCTCTGCAGGGCACAAAATGACCAGACAACCGCCTCTATTGCCAGGTCACGTTGAGTGATGCTTCCAGTACATTGTTATACTTGTATGTTTCCAAATACTATCCTCTCCAGTTACAAATAATAAAAGAGATACTAGAGAATAAGCGGCCTAGACCTGAAGTTGCCAGTCTTTTCTAATTGAGCTTATGTGCGCTCACAGTTTCTGAAAGTCACAGAGGAAGAGATTTGAGAAAGAAATGCATCACCTTAAATCAGCCCATGCAAGGAGGAAAATAAAATCAGAAGGTCCTCACTCTGCTGTCTGATTTAGTAGGCCAACCAATGAAATAAATCACATTACATAACCCACTCTGTAATACTGCAAGCTGCATAATTTCTCTAAGCCATAAATTCTATGTGCTGGGTTTATGACGACGAGATTAGAAAAAAAAAAGGTAATGAATGAGGGAAACGATTCATCATGAGACCAAAACCCATGCATACATGCAAACCAGACACACTCCCCTCCCCCTGTTCTTTAAAATCTTGATCTGAGACTCTGTGGAGTGCAACACACTGTGATTAAAATGAGTAAAACCTATCTACTTAGAAAATGACAACAGCAAACAGATTAGGCATTCTGAGAACAGGAAGAAATACACACAAATCCATGCTAGCTAAGTATATAAACTCCTGCTTGAAATAATGATATAGCTGCAATATAAGATACCCTCTGGAGTGACCATGGAGACCAATAGATCTTGGATCTTTTCCTCTCTACATGATAGACAACTGCAAACAATACTGTAAAAGACAATAGCTACCAGGGATAGCAGACTTACCAAAAACACTGGATATTATTTAACCAAATACTTTAAAGGATATATATCAGAGAACTTGACATAACTATAGCAACCCCTCAAATGTGGCCGGTCAGGTTAAGCACAAAAAGGGAGCGAACAGGGCACAAGGAAAGAAAAAAACAACATATAATTTAACTACAGCTAAAGTAAGGGTCAATATTAATGCTGCAATGCCTCTTGAGGCATTTGGAATTCATCCAGACAATAAAACCAATAACAAAAAATAAATTTAGAATGCATAGTAAGCTCACTTCACTGGTAAACTCTGAGCTTGAATCTTCAATAATTACTAATATTACATCATAGAAAAATGTTTCAAATGTTGAATAAATTAGACTTTTATTAGGACCTACTGGGAAATAAAAATGAGCCTCTGGGCTTTTGGGCATTCACAGGGAAATCATCAAGGTCTGATTTGCTTAAGGCACCATATCCATCTTCAAGGAGGGGCAGCACCAGGTAGGGGGAGTTGTGACAGAATACAGAAAATGCAATACAGGTCAGTCTCGTGAGGATCTTGCTCAACAATGAGACCAGTGGGCTTTCTCTGCCTTCAGGTAAATGTACACATCCCCAGACTCCAGTCTTCAGCTAATTAAGGATCAGCATTTTTAATCAGTCATCAAGACACTGGACCTACTCTAACCTAAAGACAGAATTCAGTAAATGTTGGCTATACCATAACACAGCATGCTACTTACACAAGGACACAAAAGATTCTTTTGAAAGGCCCGTTTCTGAAGTCTGGAAGAAAGTTCTTCCCTGCAGCCCATAGTGAATACAAATGCAGTAGTGAAGACGCACTGCTTTACTCTCTCGAATCTGACGTTATGATCTTATTTTTTGGTTCTTCTCATTCTTGCCACACACTCACAAAGCAGACAATGTCTTTTCAGGCAACAGTTGAGTTACCTTTAATAATCTTTCATTCAACCCACTCTGATGCTCTTTTTCTTCTGGAGAATTAAATTTGGGATATCATGCACACAGTTGTATGACTACCATCAAAATGATTTTGTTTCTTTCAAATTGTTTCTTTCTTACTTGAAATTTGGTAGTTTTTAGATTATTTTATTTCCACTCTACTGGAAAGGTGCATTGTTTTTTTAAACTATGTATAATTTCGCTCAGTTCCCCAGTGACGCAGAAAGTGTTCAGCCAGATCCCCTCCCCCTCCCCCCCACACACAACTCCTCACCGCAAAAATATAAATTTGTCATCGGGAGGTGATTTCCATTATCTTTCAGAAAAAGAGCTGTGACAATACCAGCAGGGTATCGCAGCGATCCTTCCCTAGTCTAGATGTACTCCAGCTTGATACTGAATTATCCTCTTTGTACAAGGTGTGAAGTCAACCACCCACCTACTGTAGTTTTGTAGTCATCCAAAAATTGAATATGTTAAAAAATTAAAAAGCAATTGTAACAGCAGCTTCAGACATAGATACACTATTATTTTCTGGGAAGTCATAAAAATATTTAGTCTAAATTAAGGAAGAAAGCATTCCTACTGAGGTACAGTTTTTAAATTACTTTTATTTTTTATTTCTCTGATAAGTACATTCAGGTTTTGGGGAAATATGTCTTTGTTATTCCTGATCAGAAATTAGAAAACAGCCTAGTTCATAGATTTGTTTCAGTTGTGCTTGGTACAGTATGTCCATGCTTTGTCCAAAATAGAAAATGGGTCCCTCTGCTTTTTTTTCTCTAGAAAAGCAATACTACATTTTACCCCTTCCTGAACCTTTCAGTTTTGTATGCTTCATCGTATTTATAAAAGAAACAAAAAGCTCTCTGTGGAGACAGAATTGCATTTGAAATGACAAAACACAACAAATTCCTGTTTTACTTCTGCACATTGGAAACACTGCTCTTACATATACAAAAAAAATCTTACTACCTGCACTTCAGGCCAATAAACATCAGGCATGTCACAGATCTCCATGTAGGACAAAGTATCCTGTTACTTCACGGACCTTCTTTTTATTTGTATCAGCCACCCAGCGGAAAATTTACTTAGGACAATAATTATAATGATACAGTGTCTTTTATTGCAAGGTAAAAGTAACATATTTAACATACAATACAAAATTATAATATTGGAAAAGAAATACTTTATATGCTTTTAGTCTTTAGTATGTCATCCGCAAGATGTTGTCTATGGTGAGTTACCATTTTTAATATCATTAGTTTCTGTTATGAAAAGGAGTTAAGGTGAACATCACATTCACAGATATTTACAAAGCTTCAAGACAGTTGTGCTCAAATCCATTTTGGTTGTCTTTAAGTCCCCTGCTGAAGAGAGATAAAGCAGTTTTATTATATAATTATTGCAAATAAGAAGGCCAAGACAGAGGTGAGATGCACACTAGGTCTTGTGAGATGCAGTCTTTCTGGAATCATCCTCATCTCTCCCACCTTGAGCAGTGAAGGAGGTGTATTCATGCTTCATAATGCATTGTTTTTTATAGAAAATGAGAACCCCTAATTATTTTTGTTGTACACACCTAATGTGGTATGACCAGTTGTGTCAGAGACCTGCACATCCTGCAACCACTGAGCTTAATGTTCTCCACTGCTAGGGGAATCCTAGTCACAGCCAGCTAATGACATAACACAAGCTCGAACCCACACTCAGTAGAATTCAAACTGCACTTACAGTAGGTGAGTGCCCCTCTTGTCTAAAATCTAAAAACAGGCATCAAAGAGAAGAAGATCAGTAACAGTCTTAGGAACCTGTTTTTTTCCTCATTTGTTAATAAAGGACTGTATTGTTTGTTTTTCCTGTTTGTACTTTGCAACTCTTTGCATTTTGCATTAAAGCCAAAGAGAACCATTGTCCTATTAGAGCTTTTTTTTAAATAGGTTCAAAGTCAAAATATTTCTAGGTGCTCCGACCAACCATTGATGCAATCTTAACTAATTTTGCTTTTAAAGTTATATTTTGATCATCCAAGATTGTAAAGCATAATAATAAAAAGTCATACCCTATCCTTGACATCTTTTAATTATTTACATTTGAATTATGACTCTTGATCACGCCGTACAATGGCTTCTTTCTCTGAGAGCTTTATTCTCTAATACCCTGTGGCAGCTGTAATAAAAAGCCACCTTGGTATTAGAATGCAAATGAGAAAAATCACAAGTTACCCGAGAAGGTAAAATCCCTGGTGATGCATTGAGTTGCTTTATCGTATTTTTGATGAACCCCCTGATGGGACGTGTCGACACTGATAGAGTTTCACGGGAATCTGAAACTCTCATTTTGCTAAATGACAAAAGTATTGATTTCCCTCCAGACAAAGGCAATCAATGTCAAGGGAAAGTAGCTTTACAGGAGGACTATTGACCTTCAGCTGAAATTAACCAACAATACACAGCAGAACGAAGTAATACAGGATTTCAGTGCTTACATTGATCTGTGTTCCTGGATATCTTTTTTTCCTTCTTTTCATTTTCCACTGCTCACACTACAAAATGCACGAGTTTGCCACACACGCACAATAAAACCTGCACACTTGCAAAACTGTTAAGTTCACCTCTGGAGCCTTAGAGGGCCTGCAGTGTTCTGAGACCCATGAAATGTTCGTCCACCAGAAAGACAGCCTTGCAGCTTTTGAAGGACTCCAATGGACTGGGGGAAGAATTCACATGGGACTCATGTCTTTGTGGAACACAGCCAGTATTTTCTCCCTCTGTTAAGCACTGTGAGGAAGAAGCATCTGTGAAAAAGCAAAATATACAGTTTTGAATTGCATTTTATGGGTTATTTTGTGGGGAAAAACACAAATAAATGCATTCATAAAAAATGTACTTTATTGGTTGCAGTTTCCTTTACCACAGCTGGGCAACTCCTTCACAGAGTTTAAACACAAGCAGCTCCTTCATTATTTAGTTTATAGTTAGCAGGATTGTAGAAACACTATGCACCCTGGTTATACGATATTGCCCCATGTTCAGAAATCCTGTTCTCCGCTAACACTATTACTTTACTGTAGTTTGCTGTCGTCTTAAAGCAAATCTCCAGACAATTACTTATACATAGAGCATTTTTTATGCATATTTATATTCCTGCAGCTACATTTTTAGCTTTGGCTTAAGATGAAGTCTGATAAATCTGAAGTTATGTTCAATGTTCTCAACATCAACTTTGAAAAGCTGTTGACTTCAGATTTGCAGCAATCAAACCCTAGATCTGATTTTGGTCTTCTAGCTCTGCTGAAGACCAGGCCCTACACAGTGACCAGCACCAAGTTTGTGGTAGTCACATCTCAGATCCATCACTAACTCTTTGACTACTGACACTTAAAGAATCATTTCACCAAAGCTTTTAATGCAAAATTTAGTTTAAACTCACTTATAATATGACTGCGGGGTCCGGTACAGAATGGAGCAGGCGTAGGACTCAGGAAAAGGGGTTAAACACATTTATAAACCACAACATGCCGTGAGGGACAAACTGGGGCAGGAGCGGCAAGGGCATAAGCCCCAGAACACGAATCTGTTACAATATCTTAAACCCTTATTTTGTATAACAGAATATTTACCACACATTCCGAAGCAGTTTACTCTCTCACATAACATGAAAACACTGGGAGTCCAAAATGTTTCAAAGAAAATTATGGCCTGATATTCCACCCATTTTCTATTGACTTTAAAAGCTTTTTTAAATGTACTTTTATGTCCTCCATGGCTCTGTTACTATTACTTGCCTGGCCCTTCTTCTAATTAAAACAGCCCAGGTAAGGTAAACGGGCTGAAACAAAGACCTTTACCCCAAGAGGTGAACCCATGCAGACTGATATTGACAGGAAGTGAGGGTGGACTGTTGAGACTAAAAGACTGAACTGTCAGACAATTGGCAATTTCTCACCTGAAAACAAATTCCGGTAGGTTAACTGGCTTATGGGAAAACTAGCCAGATGGCCTGGTGTGTGTGTGTTTAACTTTGTGTCTGTCTGTCCAATGATGGGCTGGCATTTCATCCAGGGTGTATCCTGCTTTGCTTGCTGGGATAGGCTCCTAGCTCCCCCGTGATCCTGCATTGGATAAAGCTGTTAGAAACTGGATGGATAGATTAAAACTTTTTGAACAAGAAACCCAAAGAGTTTCTACATCTTTGTTGTATATCCATGAATGGTGCAATGGTCCTGATACCATTGGAATTATGAAGCTGTTTTGTAGCATGCAATCAATACATAATACAACAACATTACCACTTCATAACTGCAATTCGGTATAGTTTGTGTTTGATTTTGCTTTGGCACTGGATCTCCCTCTTTAACACTGAAAGAAATAAGTCACCAAAGCACATCGCTCAAATCAACATGTTGAAATTCCCTTGAAAAATTATCCATCTCCAATGCATCGAATATTTAACCAGTGAATAAACTGGAAATCACCAAGGAGAGGCCCTGCATTCAGTACCTACTGGAGTTTGACTTGTACATAAAATAAAGTTTAAATAAAGCAGAGAAGATAAAGACGTCCCTCCCTATTGCTGGAAGTCAGAAAATGTTTCCTCAATTTAATCATGTTACCATATCTATTTGTTACCCATTATCCCAGATATGAAACATAAGAATGTAAGACATAGTGGAGGCTATTTAACCCAAGGCATCTGGGAATCTGTTTATACCATTCAAAGGTACAGTATATCTGTGGAGTTTTAAATGCCAATCGTCTAGCTCATGTTCAATTCCGTTGTGAGTGCTGAATGATGGAAGCCTAGTGCTGGGTGATCAAGCTGCCCTGAGACACGTCTCTCGTTTCAGCGCTTTGCCCGAGGGAAACTCAAAAGAAATGAATGCCTCTCACTGTAGGTTTTCACTTGGATTCCTTTTTCCAAAATGCATCTGTTTTGAAAAGCAAAAGCATCTTTCAACAGTGATGAAATCCAAAGCAGACACATTATTGTCAGCTGTGCTTATAGTTTTTATGAACTAAAGCAACAATAAGACCGGGTTACTGTCTTGCAGTTTGTAGCAACTGCGAAGTAGAAAATAAACTGTACTAATCCTTGTACTCATTTTCAGATATAAACATAAACTGCAAATGATGAATTCACAAATAATGGCAGAAAGCCATGTGTTGTCTCTTTTTCTGTATTTATGCATATATTTCTATATTTATGTATAAATGTCACATCACATCTCTTTCAATAACCACTTATCCAATTCAGGGCTACAGCCACAGGGGCCTTGAGCCTATCCCAGGAAGCACTGGATGCAAAGCAGTATACATTGTGAAGAGAACGCCAGTGTATTGCAGGCCCAAATGGACAGAAACAAGCACACTCTCCCTCAAAGGCCACTTCATTGAAGACTTTGGACTATGGGAGGAAACTGGAGCACCCTCAGGAAACCCTTCGCAAACCAACGGAGAACATACAGACTCCACACAGATAGTATCCCAGGAATTGAACCCAGGGCACCAGCACTGCAAGGCAATAATGTAAAAAACTGCTCCACCATGTCACCTGAGCTTATATATTTTTGTATACATTTATGTAGAAATTATATGAATAACCATTTCCCTCCATTATGTTAATTTCTTAAAATTAGAGATATTAATAATAATAAGTGGACAATTTCCCTAATATGTGTAATACATTATAAGGCAGACCATTTAAAACGTGTGTGGGTGTTTTAAGAAGATGGATCTTTTAGAAAGAGTATTTATATTTTTTGTGCGAGATGGGTAATTCATTAACAATGTTGTAGAAAATATAGTTTCAGTTCTGATTAACATACATGCGTGAATACACTGAAGGGAAAAGGTGCTTTATGTTTTGGATTGAGTTCATATCCTTATATGAATGGATTTATGAAGGGTCATGAAACTGTAGTGGACTAATCATTTCCCTTTATGGAAACTTTGGCTTTACACTTTGCTCTCTATCACAGCACCCCTGGTATTCAGCTTAGTGTGGAGGTGGACTTCTGCTTATTGGGTGCGTCTCACTGTGTTCCAGCTGAAATTCCAGGAGACACATTCACAAAGCTACTGTATTATAGATGTACAGCTCTGTGGAAAAGAAAACATCTTGTCAAGAGAGTTTACTCATAATTTGAAAATCGTGTTAGAGAATTACATTCAGGGCTTCTGTTTATGTTTACATAAAAAAGTATTTTAAAATTGTTTTGAACATTGGTGTTTTTTGTATCTTTCCTCCATTAAATAACCCATCTTGAGGTTAAAGTTTCTGCCACTTCTCTTCACTTTGTCTCAGAAATGTGAATAAAATACTTCCACATTTATTACAGCATTGTCCTGTAGTTATGTGGTCCGAGATCTCTCTTTTTGGTTTTAACTCTATTCTTTTTCCACATGATGTTTCACAGCCAGTCATAATGTTCATAATGTTAAAATGTTAATAATACAATTATCCTTTTAATAGAATAGATAGCTCTTCTGTAGATTTTCTACAACAGCCAGTGAATATCTGAGCATAAGATCAGATCACTTTATTGGCCATACAATTTCTTGCATTAGGAATTCGTCTTTTCGCATACCCCAGCTTGCTCTTCATGAGACACACAGACAGGGAGAGACGCTTGGGGTCAGAGCGCAGAGTCAGCCAGTGTACAGCGCCCCTGGAGCAGTTGGGGTTAACGGCCTTGCTCAGGAGCCCAAGGGGGTAGGATTCCTCTGCTGGCCGCAGGATTTTAACCAGTAACCTTCCAGCCACAGGCACAGATCCTTAGCCACAGTGCCACCACTCTGCCCTAAAGAGCATATGAAGGTTTTTAAGTTTCATATATGATGCAGACTGTCATATGCTCAGGTCATTTTGGGGCAAAGAAATTTATTTTCACATACAAATGATATATGTGATGTAATAGCAGGAAGGAATACCTCTGGGTATCATGTAAATGTGTTTAAGACTCTAAATTCTGTCTTATCAATGTCATCATACTTTCTCCAACAGAATAGAAATTAGAATGTGAATTAAAATATATATATAATTTTATTATATAGTTCTAATACATACAGTATGCATAATATAACAGATATAGGGCTGCACAGTGGCCAGTATTGCTGCCGTGCAGTGCTGGACCCCTGGGTTTAGTTCCAGACTGGGGTGTTGTGTGAGGTTTACATAGTATCCCAGTATTTGAGTGGGTTTCTTATACTGTACATGCTCTGGCTTCTGTAAAAAGTGGCCCTGGTGTGAGCATGTGTGTGTGTGTTTTGGTCTGTTGGTGCCCTGAGATGGACTGATACTTATAGTGGAGCTCTTGCAGAGATCCAATGGGTTACATTTCAGGCAATGCACTGGAATGAGGGTAATTCTGAAAATACTGGGAAACAGGACTAATAATGATGATCAAAATCTCTGGCTTTTAGGATCTGTAAGCATATGCCCTATGTAGAAAACTGAAGTCGACCAGATAGCAACTAAGAACTCAACTGAAGCAAAAATTAGGAGACACAGTCTTACTCCAGGAATAAGGTTAGAAACAAGTACTCTACACAACATTAAGATGATTCGAGAAATGGAGAAAGGGTACTAAATTTAATTGGCAAAATGCTTTGAGAGTGACTATGGTCCAGATTGATATGGGTTTTATTTAACTACAATGAAGTAAAAAGCAGACATTTTGAAGGAAGCAAGATATACTATGCTCAGATCACTTGCATTTTAAAATGTGGATGAACTCTATGATGAAACAGCTTAGCCGTGTAAACACCAAATCGGACCCCAAGGAGTTCACTCTGTGTCAAATTCACACCGAATGCTTCATGTATCATGCTGCAAATCACTACCAGGAAGCCACTCTGAGGAAACGGAGTCCCATAAGATCAATATTAAGTGTAGCTGAAAAAAGAAAAAGTCCATCTTCCATTTCAGACAGCCTGTTGCTTTCTCAGATATCTGTGACGTCACTAACTTGGCAAGACCAGTGTGCTAGATCACCCACACTCATCTCTATCGGACACCTGTGGGATGTTCTTGGGTGACATGTTTCATTGTGGCATTGACACTTCAGTGAGAGCTTGGGATTTGTTTTACTTATTATTCCAGATGGACCATAGAGAGTATTCAATGCACATTTGCACTTTGTGATTTAATTGCTCTTATTGTGGTGGTGATGGCTCCTTTTTGGGAAAGACCCTCTAAAAAGACCTGTACTACTCTGTTCTAATTGATGAAAACATATAAAACTATAATATAAAAGACGTGTCTTTCATTTTAAAAAGAAATGTCTTAGACAACACACTTCAGAGGGCATTTTGAATGGTCTTCTGGCTCATAAGTTAGTATATTAACATGGCTTTAAAAAACAGTATTTTTTATTTAAGTTCAACAGAAATGACTCCTCTACATACAAATTTGTTAATAAATTGTAAAATATCTATTTTTTCTGGATTATTCCATTTAAGAATTCACCACCTGCAATGCAGCTGGCTTTTAACAGTAAATTACAACAGCCTGATACAGCACACATAAAACTCTAGCCCATGCAATTCAAAGCCTCATTAATAACCAGGCTTTTATCATTCAATGAGTCAGCTACTTGCAAAAGCGAGCACGTAGGCCACAGGAGGTTTCTGCCTTCGGATTAATAAAGTGAGAAATGTTCTGGCTATTAAAAAAGGCAAACAGACAAGCGTTGCACAATCGACTGTTTTGTGCCTTTCGCAGAAGCTTTCGAAACCTGGCTTAAAACCCTCTGTGCTGAAGCCAAAATTATTTCCTGGTGATTTTTTCCCATAAAAATAGCCGCAGCAGAGTAACATTAATGCAGACTATAAAACTTGTAGAGAGCCCTTTTTTTGGTAGAGCATTCATGAGTGGCTAAGAACTTTAATGACTGTAGAAACCAACAATTTAGTTTGCAATCTCTATTTACAGAAATAAATCTAAACCCCGTTTCTGATTCTGAGATTCAGGTTTGTGTTCTGGTCTAGACAATATAATACAAATATATTCTTTGCACACCTCACTCCTAGGCATCCTTGAGGGCTTTTACAAAAATAGAAACAAGGAAAATGTAAAAGCAAAAACATTTTACAATTCACTCTTGTACTCCTTTCCATAATCCCACAATTCTTTGGGCTCCCTTTTCTGCATATTAAGCACACTTGTACTCTCTCATTCGTGTTTAACAGTTCATTTTGAAGACATCACCTGGGTTAATTTTGACATTGCCTTTGATGATTTTGAGGTCCACTCGTCGTCTTCTCTGATCAAGACTAAAGTGATTCTGTTCCTTAAGCCTGTCAGTGTAAAACATTCTCTTCAGCTCCCGAATGCATCTTGTTGCTCTTCTATAGACTGATTCCAGAGAACTGATATATTTGATTTAACACGGTGGCTAAAATTGTACACAATATTCTAAATGAAGACTTAATTGTGAATTTTACAATTTGTATATAACAGTCCTTGATTTAAATTTTATGCTTTTCACTATATGTCCTAGCAAAATTGTTTGCCTTCTTAATTGCTTCCACACAATAAAAACAACAACAACAATAAGCAGTTCCTGGATGGACTCTGCAACAGAAATCACTTCCCCCCATCTCTTAGGGCAGGTAGATAAACTATGAATTGTAGAACTGCGAGCACAGGCTGGGCTTTTGAATCAGGGCCATTTCTCAAACAGGAAGACACTTTCAATATTCCCAGCCTGCTCTCGCTCCATTAAACATTTGGTGCAAATACTCATTCAAAAACAACAGGCGTAATGGAGCACAGAAGGCCATCAAGACTCCTTCTCCGCACACTCGAGGGCCATTTTTGCCTTCCCTATTTCCTCCCTTGGTAAGTACCAGCCTGGAAAATCACTAGAAGCCGTTTCAGTCTTTGCCAGAATCCCTGTGCATCAGGTTTAATTATGCAGCTTTTACAGAGGCCTTTCTATGCTTGGTCTCCGATTTCTCCCATTTTCTGAAGAATTAATCCTACATTCTGACTCAAACCTTACAGACGGTATGAGATGGACTCCAAGGCCACTTTGCATGGGCTTTACAAGAGAAAAATAGGGCTTGTCAGCAGCTGAAGTGGCCAAAATGAACATATTTTAAATTATCTTTGTGATACAATAAAGCTGGATGCTGGAGGTGGGGTTGTATGAGAAATAGAATGCCTGGAGATCTTGAGGGAGTTTAGCATGAAGGTAATTTATATTTTTTTCCCTCAAAGTGTTGAATTGTGGAAGTTGTTTTTAAATGAAGAAAAATGAGTGTTAATTTTTTTCCCTAAAGAAAAAATAAACTATGACACCGGAAGTGTTACATTAATCTTTTTTGATGCTAAATTACAAAATACATTTTTGATTCTGCAACACAAGGCAGGTGGCAGGGGATTAATTTTACTGAAGGTCAGTTCATTTTTTGTTCCACACAAAGAAAAATGCAGTACAAGAAATGAAAAATAAATTCTTAGTTTTTCCCTCATGGTTCCTTTTATCATTCCAAACTGAGTTTCTTCTTTTATTTTTAGTATTTTAGGTGGTACTCTATTTTTGCAGTTTGCTCTATAAGCTTCTCACAAACGGATTTAAAATAGGAAATTAATTCAGTAGCCCTTGTCTGGAAAGTAGAGTACTTAAAACACAGAAATAAACTGCTAATTTGCAAAGAGCTGCTGCCCTCTGCTGTTTGAATTGATATTATTATAGAGAACTAGTTTGTTTTCCACTTTCAGTGTCAGACATGCATCACAGCCCTTGTTTCTTTTATCACTTGTTAAACATTTTTGGGATAATGTTTCTCTGGTGTGAGATGGCATGCATCACCCCTACTAAACACATCTATAGTACAAGACACTTGTCTGCTCTATGAGATCTTGTTTTTTTTTTGTCAGCAGTGGTTACAACATCTCGCACTCCTGGTGAAATTAGATGGGCAAATCTTCTGAATTGATGGTCTGAAACAAAAATAAATCCTTTTTTACACCATTAATATAGGACTCCAACATGGGAAATCTCTCAAAGTTGTAATTACAGTTCAGTAATTGTGAATAAACACTCACAAGAGAAAGATGAAAACAGCAGTGTTTTTCCTAACAGTGCTCCTCAGGTTCCAGTTATCACTACTACCACTGCAATTAGATAGGACAGAATTGTTCCTATCTGTGCAACCTGAAGCGTATTTTGTCTAAGAGCTTCATTTTTACACTATTTTCTTTTTGAAACCTCAAGAGTACTGCATCCCTATTAATCTGAGAAGCTCCTGTCCCGCATGAAGGTGATAGTGTTAATTACTCATCTAAGGGAGGTCATTAAGGGAATGAAAGCTGGCATTTTTGCAATCAGCACTGTTTATTGCCAGCTTTTGACATGCAATTATGTACAGTAACCAGCACATAGGGAATTACACAACATCCATTTTTTCGCTTTTATCCAGAAATTAAATGTGAAGTGAATGAACACTGGGAAGCATGAGACTGCTTTATAGGCATTTGAATACCACATATTCAGACTTACCGTTGGCAGAAACACCACAGGGCTGATAAAGATTTTCTTTCATCACTGCATAATGTCCCCACAAATAAAACCTGTTCAAAATATCACAAATTCAAATTTAGCATATCCCTATTAATAGACTCTGAAGATATGCCAAACAAGGCAGTCTTAATGATGTATTTCTGCACATTAAACACTGCTTACTTCCCTACTGAGGATGCCTTTTATCTATGAAATACTGTAACAGTACATCACTGCTGTGGAAGAGATTGAGTTAATGGATACCTCTACTTCATAACTGTGTGGCTATTGTTTAAGAATGAGTCAGCGTGGCTGGCTGTTAAAACGAACAAGATGAGTGCAGATCTGTTTCGTGGGCACAGAGTAGGCCAAGTGGGAGTGAATGTGCTGGATTGTTGGTTATACAGCTCGCTGTGCATGAGTTTAACATTTCTCTTTCCTGCACAATGAAAATTAATTACAGCTTTTCAAAGTTATAAGATTGAAGTTATGTCATGCAGAGAGCCAGAGAAGATTGGAAAAAAGAAACAATTAAAATGATAATGTCTTATTGAAGTTCGATTTTCTTAACCCAGTCTTAATCTCCAATTAAAATTCACAATGTGATAAAATTCTCTCTTCCACAAGACAGACATACATAAGGGAATGGAATCCCTAAATAATTGTATCTTGTTTGAAAATATTATAAAAAAACAGAAATAGCTTGTCATCTGTTTCTATAACGAAAGGCTGATTAGTCAGAGCTCATTAGGAACAGAGTCCAAATATAAAAAGCCTGTTTTTATTTCTCAAATAGCATGCATCTGTATTTCTGTCTGTTTGTATCGTGTTTTGCATAATAAGGGTCCGCCTGCAGAAAAAAAGTAGCTTGGCAATCCCCAGGTAGGTTCGACTCAAGGAGAATAGAGCAAGAGTGGACTTCTACTTCTGCATTCTTCCAACATCTTGGGTTAGGACATCAGCAGTGGATACACCAACAATAAACTGTCTGTTACTATGTGCTTGTGGTTTTATGTAATTTGTATATAAGTTTGCAGGCTAAGTAAGAACTCTAACATGGAGGGCTGAAGCATGTTCCCCTTAACACCCAGAGTGTGGGGTTCTTTGATAAACAAAAGCACAGGTTATGGAAAATACAATATTTTGCAATAAAACACAAGGATTTGGTTGTGTATTTTGTGAAATAATTAAAAAGTTATGCCTAAGTATTGTTTTAGTGTACTTACACCTTTCAGTGAATGATTTAATTTTGTAGCCCCTGACATCTATCCCCGTGGATCTTTAAAGCTTTTATGTGTTGCTCTTGCAGTTTTATACAGCCTTCAGCAGCTCAGGTTGAATTTCGATTGGCCATGCCATCCCCTCAAGTAAGGAAAAACTATAAAAGCATGAAGACTTGCTGCTAACCTTATGAATCCTGTGATTGTGCACTACCATGCAAGAACTAAATTTTTACTGAAACGTCAGCCTAGATTTGCATATGCATCACATTTCTCCATTTACTCAGAACACCTTACTGAACAGCATTAGCATTTCAGTTTCTGCAAGAGATACAAAGTTGTTTCTAAATGAAATATTCAGTAATAGCTGCTAATATTACAGTTATTGTTACAATACCTTCCTTATTCATTTATTTCTTCCCAGAACCTTACTCATCCCTACAGACACCCATCTAGGCAGGGGAAATAAGATATTGCGATTGCTTTGTGAGAAGACTGAAACAGAGCTATAGTGATTTCACAGAGAGATACTCAGTTGGAACAGAGCTCTTTGTTACCTTAGTTGTGTTCTGCCTTTCAAATCTATGCCTTTCAAGCTCACTTTTTAATGTTTTGATTCTGGTAAATGTTGCCTTGTTAGCTGTAGCCACAGCTCTAAAATAAAATCAAGAGATGAAAAGAATTCTGGTAAGACTTGAATGCGGAGTATAGATCTGGAAAATTTTTGAGAACAAGGAACAGAACTGAGAGCATCTCTAACAACTGCCTGCTCTTGAACTGCCAGCGATTAGAAAAAACCTTCAGCCATCAGGATCCTGAACCAGAGTTCTCATGCTTTGGAGAAACAAAACATTTTGACTACAAGTTGCTTTTCCCTCCCTATCATCTGTGAGAGGTGGATGCACTTTCGGCCTTCAGCCAATGCGACAATGTCCTATTCCAGTGGCACATCATCCGAGAGTGAGCATTTTTTCTATTTCTGCTGTATGTACAGACCCAGGCATTTATATGGATAGTGTATGGATTTTAATTGCAAATTGTATTCAGTAACCCACACAAAACGTCCCACAAGATGGGATGCATAGCTTCTGTGAACTGCATTATTATTGAGCTTAACAGAAAATCCCTCGTCCTTCACTCCTTCATTAATAGCTAAAGAACGTCAGAAAGAGCCAATGCCAAAGGACTAGTCATATGATTCCTCTTGTAATATTGAGGATTACGTCGACAAGTAGACATAGCTGCCCATGCAATCAACTCACCTGCAGAGAGGTGGACACTTCCTTTGACATCCTTCCTGCGTGTACGGACACACTTGAGAAGAATTTCTTCAATGTGCGCACGTAGTCTCCTCTGCTTTGGTCCATTAACACCAACAGAGTGCTTCCGCTTTGCAAGACTCATAAGTACTCTAATGGCTCTTTAAAGAGCTCTCAACAGCAAACTTCTAGTGAACAGAACAGGAAAGGCAAATACTCTTAACGCTGGAAAAAGAAATAGCCATGACATTCAAACAAAAGCTGTGGTTCAGTCAGATATCGTCAGCGAGCCTCATAAAAACACACTCAACCACTTAGCCGAAAAACAAAAATCTATTCAAGCTCTTTTTAAATGCTTCAAAAAACTTTATGCAAGTGTATGTGTTCCTTCTTAAGAGGCCACACTGCACCTTTGTCAGTGCTGGCATGACCTTAAAGAAAACTCAGATTATATCCACTTTAGATTGACACATTGTTCTACTCATGGGCTCCTGATCTGGTTTTGCCAAATCCAAATGTAATGGCACCTTACACTGCCCTCTGGAATGAGCCCATACAAATGACAATTGTGTCTTCATTAACTACGAGCCTGCCTAGTTTTTTAGAGAATGACAGTCACTCCACTTAGAAGGAAACAATATACTTTTGACTCATGGCATAACAACATTGAAGTATGGTTTTGATGCACTGATATTGTGGTTTTGGCCCAGTGTACTTCTACTGTCCCACTCTGGTGATATGAACACTTGTTTCTATAAGGTGAAAGAGGGGCTCAGTAATGAGGGAAGAAAAGTGTGTATGAGAATGTCTAGAAAACAAATGGGTTATTTATGAAAGAATCCCAGTAAAAAACTACTTTGATTAAAACTTTGCAACTTTATGGCTGCTAAGAACCAAAATGAAACAAAAGCAATGAATATGGGAAGAAAATAAATCCCCATAAAAAGAAACTTTAAAACCATTCAAGCTCAGAGACGATATTTATTGTAAATATCACAAATAAAAGCCATTCTGAAATGTCGTCCAGTGTTATTTTACATATTATTTTAGATTGTCTTCACTTTCCAACTATAAAAACAAAAAATATTCTTAAAAATTGTTTGATTTATAGATTCACTTTCTAGAAATGTACTGTAAGTAGGAAAAATATGCTTTAACAAAGTAATATGTACAGTAAATGAGAGCTGGAGTTCTGTAGATGTTAATTTATTAAGACCTCTTGTATAAAATAATTGGTGAGATATAGAAGTGAAACTATCCCCCATCCTGCACACAAAAACAAATACCCACAAAAACCCCAGGTCTCTGAAATCTGCCAAGCAGTTCTGATCATGCAGATATGATCCTTAGAATTCTGGGGCAACAAGCTGCAATTTTACATAAGGAGGGACTCATGGTACTGAATTTGGCCCTGAGTTGTAAACATTGGGGTTAACACTTTAAGCTGAGACTTTAAAGAGCTGAATTAAATAACTAGCTGAAACTCGCCTTTAAATAACCATTAAAAAGAACTACAATTGTAAAAATGTTTTAAGTCACTGGCATGTGTAGCAGTTGCTTTGATCCATGTACACTGCAATAGAGGCAGGAAAACTGACAAAACAGATGAGAACATAAAGAAAAAAAAAAGCAGGTTGAATTTTCTGAATTGTTTTCCGAGGTCGAAAGCAGGGAAAATTAACCCATTTTCAAACTGCTTCTTCCAATGCAAGGTTGCAGGGGAGTTGGAACCTATCCTGGCAAGCAATGGGCACAAGAGAGGCTACACGCTGTATGGGACACCAGTCTAACACAGGGCAGACAGACTCACTCCAGGGCACTTTTTCCCAGAAGCCAATTAACCTACCACTATTTTGGGACTGTGGAAGGAAACCAGTTCTGGACTTAGGGTACTAGTGTATGTTCTCCCCGAGTTTGCATGGCATCCAGGACCCCAGCGCTGCAAGGCAGCAATGCTAACCACTGCACCAACATGCCAGTAAGCTACAAAATTAAAATAAATGCAAATGAGAAAAAGTATGAAGGCCTTGAAAAAAGTAGTCAAAAGGGGCCCATCTTAAATGAAAGCACAACCAGGACATTAGACAACTTGAATGTTTCCAGATAAAAAGGGACCAATTCAGTCCATTCAGCTCATTTGGATTAACCCTCACTGGCATGACAGCAGAAAGGAGAGATGCCCTGGTACACAGATCAATGACACACCATAGACTGCAGATTCCCAATTAAATTCAGTTTAATAGATTGTTAAAAATAAGGCTAAGATGCTATTAAAGCACACACCTACCAAGAAATATTGTCATGGTAACAAGACAGTGAAGGCTGTAGGTTGCTTGTGATGTCTGCGTCTACTTAGCCAGAAGTTAAAGGCCCCAGCAGTATGTAACACATACTGATTCCAGAGCCCCACACTGTAAAAACTGGTATTTAAAACAAAATGCACTGTGGTGATCTTCAAAAACGTGCATAGCTCATTAGAACAAGAGTGTTTTACAAAATCAGCCACTCTTACTCAAAACTTACTTGTATTTGTTTTCCATTATGTACCTCTTGTTACTGGTTTATAAACAATCTGCATCAAAACAACAAACCAAGCCACTTATGTTTCATATACATATTTATATATATTTCATGTACAAAGTTACATTCTGAACCACAAAGGCTCAATCATAGAAATAAATACTGAAATGGCTACACTGCGATACGAAGACTGCTTTATCCCCCCATCACAGGAAAAAAAAGCCCCCTGTTGTTCTGAACAGACACTTAGCATTCTGCGTTTACAGAGGAAAGTGAAACACAGATTAAAATGTCTTCGACAAAAATGTACAAAAAATTACACAGACCATAAAATTTTAAAAGTAGGATTAAAAGTTTTCAAAATGCAAGTATTAATAGATCAAATGAAGGAAGAAAAAAAAACAGAACTCAGTGTTTAGAAAATGGTTTCTGAGGTGCAACAGAATCTGTTACATTTCTATGTATCCCTGTAGGTAATGTTCCAAACAGATTTTCAGAGATGTATATTTTAAAAAATATATATAATAAGTGAATAACTGTTCACTTGGATGACTGCAACTCTTAAACAAGTTCTAGGGCCAAGGGCAGTGCGAAAAAAGCTGTCCCTTAAAAATAACTAAGCGAGGTTGTTTTTTTTTGTTGTTTTTTTTGCTTTGGTAACTTTGTGACACCCACGTAGAAATAAATACTCCGTCACACATGGTTGTAAATACAAATTTAGTTCCTTAGAACAGTTAGTGTACATCATTAAAAGTGTGTTTTGCTTAAACTAAGGCAGCCTATGTTGCTTAAAGTGTCTGCAAGCTATATCTTTCACAGGAAGGAAGACCTAACAGGACAAGGGAGAATAAAGTAAGACGGTAGCAAAGGGAAATACAAATGGACTTCACCATGCAGGCATACACAACCTTAAAAACAGGCCAGCAACTTGAACACTATTCCTCAAGGATTAGTGGGACACGAGCACACTGTCCACTCATTTGCCGAGTAGAAAGGAAACGCAGGATGGGTGTAAAAGACAGTCACGTCTGACATACATACCACTCGGAGTACATTAACAGTGTGGTAGCCTGTGAGTCAAGATCTATTAAACTATTACACAGGGAGTAGAGCAGGGAACACAAGGGACACAAACCTGTGGCACTGTCACATAACTATGACTCCCCAGTGTTTAAAAAAAAAAAAATTACATCCCCACAACATTCCCAATCTCCGTATAACAATGTGTGTATCATATAGGTCCATTGGTTTCTCATTCATCTCTAATATACAAGCTTAACTACATCTAAGGCGCAGCAGCATTTCACTTCCATCTCCAAACCATACAAAGGAAGAGTTTGAAGCTTCCCTGACAAGGCAGGGATGTGGGTGACGACACTCAACCAGGCTGCAGTCACCAACCCTTGCCTGCTTTGTTATTACAAGGAATAGAGAAGCGTCATACATAGTGAAAAGTCCATCCCACACTCGGGTGCAAAATAATAAAAAAAAATAACAATAGGAATACAGATGCATTTAAAATTAAAATTTAAAAAAAGAAAAAGAACATGCAGAAGGTTTTCACGGTCTTCCTCTTACTTGCTGATGGCACTGTGTGAGAATGAGGTGGATCACTCTTCGCTCAGCATGACCTGCCACACGATCAGATGGCTTCGTTCTGCTTTGGCCAGGAAGGGCTGGAGCTGCAGTGTGGTGTCGGATTCCTCTGCAGCGGATCCTTCGTCACCTGCAAAAGCACAACCGGGGAGTTCATGGGGAGTGTTTGAGGGGGCTGGTTGATTTCGCGGGAACACAGCTTGGAATTACAATGTAAGCCTGGGGATGCCTTAACAGAAGAGCTTGCTAAAGGGCTGAAACAGTGAGGCACCCCTCAAGAACTCCCTGCTCGACTGAGGAGTCTCTGATCCGAAGTGGTGACGTTTGGACTTGCAGAGCTCAACCGAACTCTTAACCTGAACGGGCTGAACTGCTTGAGAAGCCCAGTTCATTTAATGGCACCTTTACCTGAACTTATGGCACAGCACAGTGACCCAGAGAAAAAAAAAACGTTTTTGTATGTGCTGTGGAATTGGTACTGTGCAGTGGTTCTTTGTCGCTTGCAGCAATGATCGATTTACTCTTAGATTCACTTAATCTAAACTAAAGTTTTAAAATGTTTGCATCCCTGGTCACTTTTCCTTCCATACAAAGAAAATCTCATTTTAAAATGTGAAGTTACAAATCTACATCTATCAGTAGAACCATACATTACATAACCCGAAGATGCTTAGTTCTGTAAGAACTGGAAAGTATTTTACCTAAAATAGGCAAGAGCATTTAGATCCATCTTCTTCCAGTAAAGGAAGAGTAGTATCAACATTTGCTCTATTTCATTATAAGGGCAGAGTGCTATTCTGTACCTGTACCATCGATTAATGGCAAGGAGCTTCCATGCATATAGCAGAAAAATACATGTTTTATGTTTTGAGCAGTTGCATGCAGGTGTAATGGAGGAGTATGCAATGGTGCTTAATGTATTGCTCTATCAGATTTATAGGCAATTCTTGATCCATCCGATAGTACTTGAGAATAACCATGGTTAATGCAAATGGCGATCATCCTTACCCATTCTGAAATCAATGTAGCCCTCTCCTCCACTGAGCACTAGGACAGACTTGACAAGCTTGTCCTGGCTGGACGGCTCTGAGGCAGAAGAACCTGGTTTGTCAGTAAGAGTGTCACTTCCAGAGCTGGCTGAAGAGCAAATCACCTGGCCTGTTAAAAAGATAAAAGCACAGACACGCTTTAATAATAATAACAATAATAATAATTGCTTACACTTATACAGCGCTTTTCTGGACACTCCAGAAGTCTGCAATTCATGTGTAGCAAGGGATGAAAAAACCACACCCATAAAAAAACATACTGAATAAGAATACAGATATGAAAAATGATTACATGTCACAGATGGAAAGCTTCTGCTGTTTCCACCTCATGCTATGCTGAAACAGGCATCTCTTGCTTCTTAAAACGTGCAGTCAGAACCTTACCTGGAACCGCAGCAAAAAACTTCACTGCGTCTCGGTGCCCGTGGAAGCAGAGCTGTGCATGGGCCATGGAGCAGTAGGGTATGTATGTACCTGGAGTCACTTTGTCACTGTTCTCATCCCCATACACCCGAATTACACTGCCTGGACCTTTCGCAGTTCCTGTGGCAACTTTATTAGCTTTAAAATAAAACACATTAAACATTTCATTAGTCCAGAAGGCATCTGGGCTCCAATGTTCACCTTTCAATGAACAAATGAAGCACTGAATGAGCACAGTGCAGGCATTGGACTAAGGCAGTGGTGAGGCCCAACAGAACTCGCACAAAATGGTGACAGCATTGACGTGCCAAGTCATGGCAGAAGGGTGAACTGAAACTGAAAAAAGAAAGACAAATGAACACGGACAGACATGCTGAACTGATACTCATAAAAGCGATGGAGCAAGCCAAAACAGTCGTCTTGACAGCCGTGACAGTGTGAGGCGGCATTTCTTTAAAGGCCTAAAAGACGCATTATGGGCTCATTCGTTACGCCGCATAGCTCCATTCCTAGGAAAAGAAGGACGACTGCTGATGGAAAAAATAAAGGGGGTTAAAAAGACAGATGGAATTGATGAAAAAAAACAAGAAATGTCAGAAATGATAAGTAGTGGCCATGAAGAAACAAACAGGAAAAGGAATGAGCGCCAAAGCCTGTCTGCAGCAGAGGCCAAGGCACAAGTTCTCAGTACGTTTGTGGTTCTCAGCAAACATACACCTGCTGTGATGCACTGTTCACAGGTGCGAAAGAGAGGGAAATAGAGGAATGTGGCTGAGCCAAACAGTCCTTTAAGTTCTTTTCTTGACTGACATATTTCACTTTAAAAGAGTGTCATGCTTTTATTTTGCATAACAACGCTGATGTGCCTACTATAACCTGAGTGCAGGTCACTAAGGTCCCATTCTCAAAGACGTCAGAGACTCAGGATTTGTGCTTAACTGTGGCCCAATCCGAGTGTCAGTAATGATTATGATTCCTCATTTGTGTGGTAATAATGCAAATCTGAGGTGCAGCAGGTACCGTTTGCAACAGTCTACCAAAGGAAAAAAAATGCAGCAGATATGGGGAACTGTGATAAAAAAACTCTATAATAGTTAGCCCTGACATCAACTTATGAAAACCAAAATATTTAAATCTTCGTTCTGCTTAACACTGCCCTCCAGACCACTTAAAGTTCAATTATTTTAAATTGCCCACTTATAACAAGGTTTATCACTTCACTACAGTGTCAAATAAAGCTTTGAACCCTTTATGGCAGCTTTGAGCACAAATAGATGTGTGTGAGGGGACATTTTAAAAGACTTTCTGATGCTGATATTCGATTACCTACCAGATAGTCAGAACAGTACAGTAACTTCATTCTGCTACTGACATTAAAGAAACACAGAAATCAAATATGTCGGCCAAGGAAAGGCCTTTCAAGAAACTACCTGGAACTGTATGCATTCGGCACGGCCCTGCTAGGGAAGGGAAGGGGTTACATTACGGAAAATGAGGGGTGGAGAGATCAGAGAGCAGGGGGCTCTGAAAGGGCAGAGAAAGGCCTGGAGCAGTCAGAGAGAGAGCAGCTTGTTTGGTTTGCGGTCAGGACTTACCCCTCAGCCCCAGTAAACGTCCCTGGTGAAGGTTAACGGCTACAGTAAGAAAACGGAGAGGGGGAGAGTGGACAGGTATGACAGTAGAGGAGAAGAGTTAATGAGAACCCACCACTCCTCAAAGATCCTTCTGAGTCAGGTCATATGGCCTTGGGCAAGAAAATTCTGCAAGCCTGCCTTTACCGACATGGGCTCCTGGTACTACGATTCGAGGGCACCATTCTTACTGGCAACACTATCTAAGCATTTATTCTGCATTAAAGTTCAATTTCTTAATTATATTGATGTCACTATAATTCTAGAGTAAAAATGAGCTAATTATATTATTTGTGTCCCTGGGAAGAAACTTTTTTTATACAAGTGGAAAATCAGTCAGGCATCTGTCGAACTGTTCTGCTGGATACAGATGACAAAATAATTAAGGGTTACAAATATACTCCTACTTATGAACGTTAATTGCAGAGTCACAAATTCCAGATACCTTTTAAGAAAATGGTTTGAGAAACAAATATTTCTTTTAAGGAAGAATAATTCTGAACAAAAAAAAGCCTGAGAATACTTCAAGGATAGCTGTTTAAAGATCCATGGTCTGTACTGGATACTAACTCACTATCATAAACATAGAAAAACAAAAACTCAATATATTATATTCGGGTCATTTAACTTCATCTTAAATTTCCATCTGATTTGCTTTATAAATAAAAGTAATATAAATGAATCTGAATGCGAGTATCTGTTAAGAGAAAAATACATTGCTACAGTATTGGCCTGTTATTCAATGGCTTACTAGTTACATATTTAAATACAGGTGTGGGAAATAAATCTGTGATGGTTCAACCGTCTGACTAAGTTAGGACAGTGTTTCTTCCCAGTCCTGAAGACTCTGTACATTCAATTTGTCATGGATTCAAGAACACTGTGTGGACACCACTTGGATGTCCTTCAAAATGTTGACCAAGTGTCCTGTTGATGTCTTGACAGAAGTACAGTGGGCCAATGTGTTAATATTTTTCAAGAATACATCAGTCTATCCTCTCTTGCAGTCAGTTCCGTACAGACAGAGCAGTTAACCAATCTTGCAAATAAACACTACAGTACTGGTACAGACACACTTCAGCTGGAATGGATATGTGATGTCATGGAATATGGAAAAGGCCCAAGCCAAAATAAAAACTATAACAAGATTTCTCTTAATCTCATATTCACCGGTTATCATGCAGTTACGTTTTTGTGCATAGAGGCCATTGATGCTGAACTCCACTCTCAAAACAAGCATTTTGCTTCAGTTTGGGATGTCATGCATCTTTCCAAAACAAAACAAAGTGAAGCTACTTACTTTCAATCAAAGGAATGGAAATAATAACTCCGTTTCCAGTTCCAACCCAGAGACGATTACAAGACACCATTAAGGCTGTAATCCTTACAAAAGAAAAGCCTAGTTTGCCAGTGCCTGTGAAAAAAGCACAAGAATACTTGAACTACATTGAACTACAGCACCACCATAACCATTAATTAAGAGAGTTACAGAAATTGTTCAGTTTCAACCGAACAGTTTCAACAGTGCTCAAGTGTCAGAATCTAGCCAGATGTCTAGGTTGCCAATGGCTGCTGAGCTTTGAAAAGTTCAATAAAATCTCTATTCTGAAGGCCAGAAACTCTTTTAAACCCCAAGTTTAAAAAAAAACAACCACAAATGTTATTTTAATGTGAGAATAATTCATATCTTTGTTATTGCGAGACTCCATCGCTGAGTTAGAACATCAAGATTATTCTCCCAAAGTGCTCTGGGGTGTTTTCAACCTGGAGGAGGGAAATAAATTCCTTACCCAGCATTTTGCTGACATAGGGCTCGATATCGACGTCCTGTAAGTGCTGGAAGGTGTGAGCATGGAAGAGCCGCAGGGTGGAATCCAGGCGAATTGACACCCAAATACCATCGCCCACCCATGCCAGCTGCCTCACCTGGCTCTCCTTTCGAGGATGAGCATCGAAGGATTTCTAAAAGAAAAGAACAGCAATGATGAATAAGAACTGTAGTTGTAGCTTTCTGCATCCAGGTCATCGTTTTTGAAGAAATTTAACATTTAATTTATACTTTCTGCTCTCACACAGCTTTGCAACCAGATCGTATCAATTAATGACGTATGGAAACAGGTGGGAATACACTGCGCCAAACACTATCATCGTAATCTCACTGGTTAAATTCCACCTGGTCATCAATGCTAAATGAGAGGAGTACTGAAACCTTGCATCAGGC
This sequence comes from Lepisosteus platostomus, assembly GCF_059453375.1. Taxonomy (NCBI): domain Eukaryota; kingdom Metazoa; phylum Chordata; class Actinopteri; order Semionotiformes; family Lepisosteidae; genus Lepisosteus; species Lepisosteus platostomus. The sequence continues at coordinate 35,009,365 of NC_142621.1, forward strand.
ATTAAACACAAATTTATTTTATCCCTTTTTACTATTTATGAGATGAAGCTAGTTTAAAAAAACAAAATGGTCAGTAAATATGCTCACCTGCAATGACATCCACAAGATAAGGAAAGTATAAAAATAAGGTCAGAAATGCATGTCACTCCCTACTCACCTCTATTTTCATGGCTTTGGGCTGAACCACGTAGATTTTATTTCGGTAGCCACACCACACCTTGTCATGCACCACCGACATGCAGCGAATGGAGTGATGGGGTCGCCCCAGGTCCAAAAGGTGATAGTTCGTTAAGTCCCACTGCCCATCTGTGAGTAAAGATACACAGGAGGTTCCTTAACTCAAGGATAATGTGTGCCCCCTCAGTGACCCTAATAGCCTTTGACACAGTCTGGCCCACTCGTCTGAAGAACAGACTTGGTTTTCCAGATTTCTGTGAGCAAATAGCTTTTCACTGAGCAAATTTCTGTTTCGTGTTTATCTGTGAGGATATACCGGGCTTACTGCTGTACCTCAAAATCACTGAGTGATCGCAACATCAGGCAGACATTAGCAGTACTGATGTTGGGAGTCACCAATAACAATCTGCCAAAGACGACACTATTTTTTAGGATTTCCCGAGCTGTACTCTCAATTTTTAGGGGGAAAAAGTTCACCAGCATTTTTCAAAACAACATATCATCTATCTTGTTACATACACTGAAGGCAATGGGAGTGTCATTTTATCAATACAAGAAGTTATACTGTAACCAAAATATGTTTTCATGTCTGTGTTTCTTCTTACCTACACCTCGGTGAAAGATGGCCAACGTCCCATCAGCCAGTGCAACTAATACCCTTCCTTTGACATGTCTGGGGAAAGATTTACAAAAAGGAAAAAATAGGATTGTAACTTTAAGGACAAGAATCTGCTAAAGTGATTTTGTATTTCTATTCAAACCAAAAATACAAAATCAGCCTACAGTGATTGGATGCTTGTCACACATACATCAAAGCAACCCATCTAAGAAAATCTATATTTTTCAATTTTGTTTAAATATCGAAGTCTTGGGTTAAGACTTCTACCAATATGTGATATACTTTTCTCCCAATATGTGATAGGCAGAACCTTTCAGGTTTGTATTTTGAAATGCATTTTTAATTTTAAAAAAGTCTATGCCAGTTAATTTGTGATTTCTGAAAACCTAGCATGGATATAACTCATTTTTTTGTCACAATCAAGTTTTATGTGCAGTGCAAGTCAGGTGGTAATCAATATGGAACAATGATTCAATTCTCATTTTGCCCACTAGATGGCTCTTCCTAACTGTATAAATTCAACAAGTTTCTAGGTATTGTTTCTTATTGCTGTGTATTGTTTTGTCCATACATTGACTTCCAGTCATACTAAAAACTGAATGAACAACAAAATCAAATTTGTACCAGAGAACTGTCACATACAGTAGCTATCTAATGAATATGACTGAAGCATTTTTACTTTTAATTATTTTCAGTACAAAATATTCCTGCATGTCCTGAGCACATTTCTTACATATAGATTCTTTTCAATTTGTTTAGCAAGTAAAGAGTCAGGCACTCAAAACGCTTCAGTGGGTAGGCATTGATCATTCTGGTAATGGAGGCTTGTCCTGCTGGGTGTTCTCTGAGGAATGTGACTGTATGAATTAAGCAGACGAACCAGAGCTGAATGGGAGAGGGGCAATCATGAGGAATATCAAAAACAAGTGCAAATAACAGAGCTAAAACAGGGTAAGAACACCCAACATAAACCAATTAATAACTTCAGTGAAGAACACTCCCTCATAGCAAAGCACATACTACTAAACAACTGTACTTACACAATGCTGAGAATAGAGTCCTTCAATTTTATTGAATGGAGACACTTCCTCCACTGAGCCACTGAAGAGTGGACGTACAAGCTGAAAAACAGCAAAGTGGCAAGCACAAAACTCAGCTACAGAAACCAATTCACTACATTTTATTGAGTACTAGTAGAAGTGTTGACAATAATAACATTCAAAAGTGCTCGTAGAAAGTCTTAGATCTTTGGATATAACTGTGAGCTATTTTGTAAACATCCAATCTCACTCTGCTAACATTACTGGTATTATTTTTCATTAAAAGGTGTTAATTCCAAGTGCGGGCTCTCTCAACCTGACCTGTTATCCACTCTAGATTGCTGGATCATTGATGTATTACTCCTGAGTTACACATGTGGGGTAGATTTCAGATTTAAGTTTTTAGCTGCTGTAGAACATGACTTCCAAAAGCATGTCTCACCTGATATGTCATGTAGAATAAAACCACCACGCCAGTGCCACATGTCAGAAATGTATTTAACTCCCATTGGAGCTCTTAATAACCCTTAACTTTTATTTATCATGTTTTTTTTGGGATATGGAAGTATTTCTAAATATGCATTAAATGGCTATGAAATTCAATCATTCAAAGGGAATGCAGAACTGTAATGACTATCAGAATGTTCTGATTTTAATAGCTTTTTAAAGAAGCTCCACTGTCAAGGCCCATAAGAGATGAAAAAGTGAATCATAATGGAACGTGCTTTGAAGGGACAGCAAATGAGTTCTGATTTGGTCTTTGTAGGTGCACCCCTCATCAGTGAAGCCTACCAGCCATTCTGAGCTCCAAGCCACATGGTGGGCAGGACACTGCTCATCTTCTGTGCCTCCTCTCTCATGAGATCCTGCTCGTCCGGCAGAGACGTCACGCCATCCTTGAATAAGTCAGACTCCCTGCAAGCCAGCGTTAGGGTTAGTTTCTTATTCATTACAAGGTGGAATGGAGTGTAAAGGTCAGGTTCTCTGGATTTTTATTGAAACTGGTATGCATGCAAGACGAGACGGAAAGTGAAGCAGATCTCCACTGCAACAGAGCTCAGAAACTAAGCAAAGACCTGATCAGTACTGGGATGGGAGACCTTAGAAAACCAAATCGCTGGTATTAGAGAAACAGCAGGTGGAACACTTTCCTTGGACCAGACACTGTGCAGGCCTTCAGACTAGATGTTAAACCAAGGTCCTGATTTCTTGTCCATCAAGATGCTATGGCACAGTTTGGAAATGTATGGTATAAAATCAAATGTCCTGGCTAAACTCCACTCTGGACCTACACAATCTGACTTTCCTATATTTGTTGAAGCAATTTCTCACTTCTGCACCTGTTCAGAAGGCGGGAGGTGCATAAGGACAACCACATCACCCAAGTGGGGGCTGCACTTCAAAGGTAAATGTAAATGTAAAGCACTTCTTTGGAAACTTCCATATAAATACATGAAGGCATTATTAACATAAACAGCTTAACACACTGTTTATCATTGCCTGATGAAGCCGTTCTCCAGATGTGTCCCAGCTCTTGAACCCTAAACTATCTTTCACCTTGCTGGCTGCCTGCACTCTGCTGGGCACCTGTGTCAAGCCCTGTGGAATACATGAGGCCAGGAGGCTATCTGGCACTGATATTTATGTTCTGATCCGGTTTTGCCTTGCATGCACTTGTGAAGGCAGGGATCAGCGGAAGTTTTAATTTCCTGCACCTTTGCGGAAAGACGGGGGTGCTTTCGGCAGAGTTCTGCACTCCCAGAGGGTCTGTGAAGACGTGCTCCGTGTAGATTCCTGGCTGGCTGATGTCTGCTCCGTCATCCCCTGAGCCCGCGCTGGCTTCAGTCGCTTCTGTGGCCTCCTCCGCTGTGGGCACCCCTCCTTCCACTGCACTGTTCTCTGCACCCGTCTCTCCTGGGAGAGGGAAGGATCATGCGCACACAAACCAAAGGAACAATCGGCAACTACCACTCGCCATAAAAGGGCCAGAAAAAAAGCTGAACCCAGAGACAAACTCGGGATAGAAGCAGAAATTATCTCCACAATTCCCCCTCCTGTTTCTTTCCTCCTTTCCCTGTCTTACATGTTTCTCTTTCTTTAAGCGTTTCAACCTCCTTCATTTCTGCCCTGTCTGCAGGACAGGAACCTGTTGTGTCACACTCAGCTGTGTTAAGCGAAAGTGCAAGTCTCCCAAGTTACTGCATAAAAATAATAAAAAATTAAACAGCAAGATGGTCAGCTCTTACTAGCAGAAGACAACACTCAGATTAACTTTTCAAACAGCATTTGGAGTGACACGAATGTGCATATTGTGTACACAATGACGAGGTATAATGTAACTTGAATATACTCCACGATCATATACTGTATTATACAATATGCTTATAGGTTTTAACCAAAACAATACTTCCACAAAATCCTTTAAAAGTGAAAATAAGTGTTGCTTGTGCATATAACTGTGCATGTATACCACAGTACTTGCAATGCACTCACAAGATTTACTACGGCTGCGCCCCAAAGAAGGACATTTTACGCTGAAGCAGTTTTTAATTATATTTATCTGCGGTTGTATTATGCGCCATTGATTCAGGTTTGTTTTTACCAAACTGCAATGCACATTTCCTAACAAGGCATTTACAAGCTGCAAAACACAGACAATAAATGATACGAAACAAGACGCCTATAGCTCTTCAAGCTTGGCAGAGGAAATACAGGATGTCAGCCTGCAGTCTACCTGTCTGGACGTCTGGGATGGGGGAGGCAGACACAGGGGTGCTCTCAGTCTGTGGGATGGTGGCTGTCCCCTCGGTAGTACAGCCGACTACAGTGATTCCCCCCAGCATGCTGTCGCTGCCTGCAGAGCCGCTGCTGGCCACGCTGGCCGTCAGGGAGGCGTTGTCCGCTGCCCCACCCTCTGCCTCCTGGGGAACCTCTTCCCCGGCTGGGTAGTCAGTCTCTCTGGCACCTGCGAGCACACATCTGCTTGTCAGCGCCACCCAGTGCACAGCGCTCTGCTTCTTTAAAAGTGTCCTGAAGGGGCTATGCAATATTCAATTATCTTAATGAAATTACCCATAGTGCAGGACTGAGTTCAGGATGACATTTTTCTGCACTTTGCAAACCAATGTAGAAATGCAAAGCATTTAACCAGCGCCAAGCTTCATAGGTTTATAGGAAACATAAGACTTTACAGGTGTCAAACGGGACACAAGGATCTTCAATGTTTCAATTTAATGTTTGCAGCGAATGGCGAAGAGCTTTAGGAGAAACACAGTTTTGATTGACTAACGCATCTAAACAGTCTTCACTGCATGTGCACTAGGCACTGCGGTGCTTCCATTAGGATCTGGATTGCCATATAGCACAGGTGAGGAGCTGACTGGGACAGTGTTCTGTAATGGAAATGGCTGAAACGAGCATCATATTAAGAAATTAATATAAAGAGATAGTTATGACATGATAACTGACAGCTCATATTCTATTTCTTTGACGCAGTGTCCTGACGAAGGCTTTTGTTTACTGAAAAGTTGACAATATTCATTAAGTGGGTGTGTGTTCTTCTCTTTGTTTTGTTCATAGTATCTAAAACTTAAGCAAAAAGGAAAAAGAAACCTTACCTTATGAAAATGGTCCTGTTAAAATGTCATTTTAAGAGATGTCAGAACGTGCAAGTATTTCTATGTGGTCCTGATTTACCTGGCACGCTCGCGATGCACAGGACGTGGGAATTGCACACAAAGAAGTTCTCCAGAATATTGCCAGGCTGGTTGGCATCAATGACCATGACTTTGGTGGTAGAGTGAGTGCTGGTGCAGATCCACACCAGGCTGGACAGCTCCTCGTGCTGTCGTAGCTCTTTCTCCTGCTCCTGGGGGACACAGGGAGACAGGGTGAGATTCTGCTTCCAAAGGCCCAGGGGAGCCTCGAAACAGGACATAATAATACAGTCTTTCAAGAGCAACAAAATCAATGCAGGAATTAATCATGCTCGTCCCGTACTTAGCAGGTGTTCTGCCAACTTGTACCTGCATCGGCTGAACTGTCTGTCAGGAATAACTGAATGTATGGTAAATCCAAAATGATAAACACGATAATTTCAGTGTAGCAGAAACTTTAAAATTCTGTATGAGCTTAAAGTGCTTTTCTGATCCATAAGACTAGATGATCAGCCTAATTAGGCTGAAGAGGTGTGAAGCATACCCCTGTATTAATGCAGAAGTAATTCACTTGAAGCAAATACAAACTGTAAAGAATGTATCTATGGTACAAAAAACTACATCTCTTTATTAATAACAGTGATGATGATATATTTAACTAATACAATCTCAGTTCAGGTATGTATGATGCTTACTATGCTTAAAGCTGCTTGAAAATCTGAATTTGTTCCCACAAATAACTTTCAGTGGCTTCATTACTTTTTTTGTCACTACTGTTAATCTGAAGATTCAAACCCCAATTTTTCTGGGATAGCCAAAAAGTTCCTAGATTCGGTATGAATGCTGAAGAACATGAAAAGGTGATGGTTCTTTCAAATGTTCCTCAAAGATGCTGATCTCTGATTCATACTGGAAAGCAGACCTTGAGCTCCTGCTCCAGCCTGTCCAGACTGCTCTGCGATCCTTTCCTCTGCCTCTGCCTCTCCACCTCGGAACTCGCGACATCGTTGTAGAAGACGCTGGCCCCGACAATGGAGCCGCCGTCGCGGGTCTTTCCTCCGGATAAGTTCACGCCTGCAGCACACCACAGCTGCAAAACACACCCTGCTGGTCACTGCACCTCCAAAGATGACAGAACGTGCCCTTCTGCTCACTTCAGAAATCCCGCCCGAATGAAAGCCAAGAACTTTGCAAACAGGGAAAGTTGACAATATACAGAAAGGTTCCAGACTCTCAGCCACTGGACATACATTTTCATCACTAAAGATATAGTACACATCTTTTGTAGCACTTCTATGACCAGCTGCTGCTGCTGTCATACCTTCATAGAAGCATCCTTCTCATCCAAAGGTCTAAGGAACACAGGGACAGGCAAATTCTTCATCCTGCTTTCTGCCTGCCCACCATTCGCCACCTGGAGACAGGAGAAAGATGAGAAGCCCAGCTATTTCACCAAAGTAGATAAACATTGTTCTATGACACAGTATATAAAACAAATAGTGTTAGCACAGGGCCCGCTTTGCTTTTCGAATCCTATTGAAGTACAATTAAGTAGTACATTCAATTTTTAGCTATGTTTTAGTGCATTCCTCCAGAAAACAACACTGTGAACACACATATCAGAACAGTCCTCAGTCTAAATTTTTACCGTCAGAAAAAGAAAACAAAGGCCATACCAATACTAAATATATAGGGAAATGAAATGCATGTTGTTGGCACAGGGCAAAGTCGAGTGGTTATATGCAGGTCAAAATGCTGAAATAAAACAGCCCTGTACAGTCCTTCTATAGTAGGAGCTCCAGGGCGGACAGGTAGAAGCACAAAAGCAATGTAGACATTTTTGTTTCTGGTGTCAGCAAACTATGCAGTTTTGGTTTCTGATTGAACTGTGCATTACGGTGTTTAAGAAAAGACAAAATTGAATTACTGCCTACCTTGTACTTCTGGGGAAGACTCCAACCGCAGGCCTGGATCCTACCATCATCCTTTTGTACATGGTCCTTCACCTGCCTGTACTGCGCCCTCTTCTGCTCTCTGCGTGAGGCCAGATTACCCGAGTCAATCCTGAAGTGGACAGAAGGAAGAAACAGGATGGGGAGAAAATAACACATGAGTTTCTGCAACAAAAGCACATTCTGGGCTGAACCCAAAGATAGCCCAAACACCCCCATGGGTACTTACTCCTCATTGAGAAAGTCAAACGCTTTTGATTTGTCGCTTGGTAGCTGAGATAAAGTGCTGCTTCTTTTCTTGACAGTGGGGGTGATGTGTGAGGTGGGTGCGTTGTATTTGACGTTAACTGGAGGCTCAGGTTTCTTGGTGGTGTTGCTCGAGGGGTTGAAGAGCCGGCTAAAACTGGTGGAGGGAGGAGAGAAAGGAGACAAGGAGACTAACAGAAATTCAGAGACAGGAGAAGAACTAAGATCAAGGCCACACAACACGAAACCGAAAACCTTTCATCCCCATGCAAATAATTCCATCCCCAGGGAGCCTCACGGGTAACCGATGGAGATTAAAAAGCAGGACCAAGATTCCCCAAACACCAGCTTTCTTCAAATGGTGCACAAATCCGACCACAGATCATTAGTTTCATTAAAAACGAATGATCATTAAAAACTAGTGCAGATCATTTAAAACCTTTTTAGGTTTAGCTGTATTTCTGACCTCATTCCTTTCTTGTCTGGAGAAAATAAAAGTCCTTCCCTCTTCCTGCTCAGGCTGGGGTATTTTTCTGAACTTCATGCAAATCCCAGGACACTGCAGCCAAGCTATGCCATTCTATTCAAGCACTGCGCTGCAGGCACAACATGCATTGCCACTCCAAGAATAGCAAGCGCTGGACTAACAGAAAAATGGGGACATGATTCTATCTGCCTGCTGCATTATCTAACCACTGCTAGGACTTTATTCCCTCTCAGATTCACAACAATACGACTCTTGACTAGAATTAAACTACTACTAAATATTTGCACTACTGTACTACTACTTTAAGCGGTAGTACAGACGACTAAATTGCTTTTTCTAAGCCCTTTAATCTGGATATGCTCATCACTATCACAAAACTAAAATAAATTAACAAGCATGTGCGCCTGTGCTAGAAGCAAATGAGAAAATTGGTTCACTGTGTTCAACATAACGATGCTATGGAAAAGATTATCGCATCTGGAAGAAAAAGACAACTGAGGCTCTAGCTCTCCTCTTAGCTATTTCATCATGAATATATTTAAACAAAATACCTAACTGCAGTAATGGTGTGCACTGACACCTGTCAGTTTCACATAAATCAGTAAAACGAATTTAGAAACCTTCTTCAGTTCAAAGCCTTCCCAATGCTAGTGCTAAAAACTAACAAATACTGCTGCTCTTTTTCTTTAAAAGATCTTTAAACCTTAAAGGTGACTAATGACAACAGTGTTATCACCCTTTAGCCTTATTTATTCAGATTTCAGAAGTTAAGCAGGGCAAGCCCTAGTCAGTACTGGAATAGAAGACCTACTACTCATAGTACTGAAAAGGAAAACCAGGTTTCTGCTGTAGGTGGTGTGGGAAGATCAGTACGTAACACTTTTCCTTCTGGATTGAATTTCTAAGACAAGACCCAAAACCGAGACATGGTTTTTGTACTGTAGAGGGTGCTGTTCTTCAAAAGAACCATTAAGCAGGAGCCAACTTGGTTATTGAAACAGCACTGTTCAAAAGAGTATTAACATTAGTGTCCTGTGTAAATTCTTATTTGGGCTTGCACAAACTAGCCTCCCTAAATTTCCCCATTAACACAACTGTCTGAGCAGCAAGGAAATTAATACTGCCACACCCAGCTCAACCACAACAGCTCCTTTAAACCAACAGGATAATGGAAAGCTGAAGATGGAGTGGGGTGAAGAATATACTCCTGAAAGATGCAGAGTCAAATGGGAAAAAAAAGGAAACACACCAAATCCATACCCAAACATTAAAAATAAAATTCCAGGAAGGGATACCATTGGAAGGGGCTGCATATTTTTTAAACAAGGCTACAAAAGTCCTTTTACTTAAATGGATGCCTGTCAATCCCTGAACCATCACATTTAAGAACACTTTTTTTAAATTAAGTACTTCAGAGTCCTATACACACACAAACAAAAGATACTGTATGAAGGGGGACAGGGTCTTCATAGAACTACAAAATCGTATGTTTATATAGTTGTGCTGTTGTAATTCTCAATCATTCTGCAGTGGACTTTTCCAGAGTGTACTCAAAAACACTTCCACTAAATAAAGTGTTAATAGAGTGTGGGCCTACACAATTCCCTGTTATGCTCTTTATCCTAAAGAATGGATCAGTGTGGGCAGTGGTTGAATTTTGGCACGGACTTCTAGCTGGACTCCAGAAATTCATCTGGGCTGTCTGGGAAGGACAGATCAGCAATGAAGTCATTGAGACAGACAGCGGCCCCAAAGCTGGTATTCCTTTAGTTGGGTTATTAGGGAACGTGACCACACAAAGATAGGAATTTGATGAATAAGATTTACCTACATCCTGGAGAACAAAACCAACCAAAAAACACAAAAGACAAAACAAAGGAAAGGCAGTTTGAATATTCATTACAAAAAATGAACTGTATGGGAATTTTAAAAGTATGTTTTAAGGAACAATGTTAAAATGCTTACAATTGCCAGATACTGGATTTCTTCTTTTCAGAATAAGCTGGGCTCTCTCTTGAAGCTCTGGGGCGGTTGAAAAGAAACAGTGGAATAAGATACTGATGAGCACATTAATCTCATTTTGCTGGTGGAAAAGATAGTCTTGTTTGTCTAGCAAATGTAGCTAGGAGTATATTAAAACCAAAATTTGACTTGTTTCAGACATCATGTGTCATTTGCATCATGAACCAAAGACCTGTGGAATAGAAAAGGTAAAACAAGTCCAGAACTGTCTTAATTATGTTATATTGATTTCTGTTGCACTGATAAAAACAGCCTAGCAGTAATTTGTTTTCCTTCTGTTTACTGCTGTTGTAGCAACTGCCCTACTCCGGGTCCACCAGATGAATCCCAATTGATTGCTTATCTTGAAATGTGAATGAACTGCAAGTTTGAACTTAAAGTGAAGGATGGTTTACAGTGTCCCAAAGGTTATGTGCAGTATTGAAAACTCAAATCCCAATAGATGCCACTACCCTGCATCAACAAATGGGGACGAATGTAACAAGATCTGCTCTGGGAAACGTAACTGCTGGCAGATTCTGTTCAGCTGGGACAAAATTATGAGGGTCTGGTCTCGAGGCCTTTGACTGCATCAGGTGACAGAGCATTTTAATTCCATCTCGTCTTTTAGTCAGCTACAGGAGTCAGTGGGACCAAGACTGACCCAGTTTCAGAATGTGAAAAAATACTCATCTTGTAGCTGCTAAGGCTGCTGATACATTATTATGTTTTTTTTCTAAAGATGACTCTAAGAGACACTACTAAACGATGTTCTAAGAAGACAGTGTGTGTTTTTTCTCACCGGATCATCTCAGTCCACCGCACGGCCTCCTGGAGCTCCATGAGCCTCTCTTTGTACTGGTTCCTCTCCATCAGAACCCGGGCCATCTCGACACGTGTGAACCGCTTCCTCTGGGCTGTGGGGACGTCGCTCTGGCAGGAACAAAAATATTAAATCTTGGTCATAAAACCACAAGACCATAGGCAAGTTTGAGGGTTACAGAAGGCAGCTCAGCCTCTTGTTCCTTGGGTTGCTTGAAAGATACCATCTAAAGGCCCTGTCAATCTGCTTGAGTGTTACCAGTGAAACTGCTGCCATGGCAACGATAGCCCACAACTCTTAGCTGAGAGGCCCATCACATATCTGATCCTTAATCTGCCTGCTATCTTGACCTAGTTTCTTTGACCTTGAAGGCATATCTGGATTTACCATTGTCAGTCCCTTCCAGAATTCTAAATACTTCTTTCAAATCCCAGTGAAGTCATAGTACACTACACATCTGTATAAGAGGTTTTGAAATTAGCCGTCTTTAATTAAAGATTTTCACACCAAAAGACTATCCATCATTTTGCCAAAAACAAAACTGTTCAGAGGCTGCCTGACTCATACAGCACTGCAATGACACCTGAAAACATAGTGAAAATTCTATAGATTGAACAAAATCACTTTGTGATTCATGCATTGTTTTCTGTCTGTTAGGAGATATGCATGTCCATTAAGTCCTAAACCACATAAATGTGAAAAACCTTTCTTGGAAAAGAGGATACATTTCTGTCGTGTCAAACTTACATCATCCTCCTCCTTAGATTTTTGCTTTGCTTCTTCCACTTCAGCACGCACCCTGTAAGACAAAGCATTCTGGGATCTGAACCCCTTGTGTACTCTGTTATCGTTCTGACTCTACACTGAACTATTTTTCACATTTACCTGTTCTCCATAATCATTTTTATCCTACAGAAAAGGAGAATGGAACTCATAATGAATTAGGCGTTTTAGCTTCAAATACTGCACATGTAAGAAAAAAAGTCACTTGAAAACATACAGTACTTAAATTCAAGGCTAGTAGTTCTGTGAAATTATTTATTCTCCCATTGTTAACTGTAGAAGATCCTTTCTGTTTTTGATTAATACCTCCAATGGTAGAGAGAAAGTACCCAAGACTTGTTTTTATTTACAATCCTTATTCTTATAGCACACCCAGGAAAACTATCTTAAAACCACTTTCTCTCATTTGTTACTACAGCAGACTTCCTGGAAGAAACAGTCATTTTAAGTGCTGCTTTAAACTGTTGTTTTGGGAATATTAATTTAGGCTTATGTAAAACTGATGATGTATAAATGCTTTTCCTTCATACATAGTATTTAAAGCCTACTTGTGTGTGCCAGATACAGGAAAAGATGTGTTAATTGATGCATTATAAAGAGAATCCTCATTTTCAGGTCTCCCTGCAGTGACCTGAGGCATGAACCATCTGTTGTGCACAGAATTTTCAGAACAGGGTATTCCAACATTTCTTTAAAAACGGAATAACTGGAGAGTTAGGTTAATACAAAACAGTTTTAGCACATGTATGAGAAAGGTGTGACAGTTAAATTGCTGAAGTAAAGTGGAGCTTCACACAGTTTTTGAGAGAAGTCTTTCATTTTAACTTTACTTCCATTACTCAAAATGTCCTACCGCTAATTCCTGGAATTATCCTGAGAGGGAAAAAAAGGCTTAAAAAAGGATTGAATGGACATGTGCCACTTAGTTCTGGGGTCCTGGGATTTATTCCAGAGTGTCAACTCTGTGTAAATCTACATGAACTGAGGGACTATACAGATTCCACACAAAGTGCTCTGGTTTCCTTTCACCTTTAAAGACATTCTGGTTTGGTTAACTGGTGTTGTGAAAGTCTATGTACTCGTCCTCAGTGGACTGGAATCATGCTCTGGGTCTAGTCCTGCTTGTGCCCAATGCATACATTTCAGGTTGCTTCAACCATTACCAGGAATAGGCATCTTTCTGATGAAGGAAAAATGTAAGCAAAAAAAAAGTTTGCGTCTTTAGATCCAGAATACATATAAACTTCAACCAGCTGGCCATCCAATTATTATTGCACATGCTTAAAATGTTGAATAATGACTTCTCTTCTCTTTAGTTAGAATACCGTGGGAAGGCATAATGTGACACTTAGAGCCAAATAAATCTTTAAAGGTGAATCTTACATGGCACACTATTATAACACCATCACAAAGACCAACATACTTCTGATATTGGCTCGTCTGGCACCACAGCATTTGCAGTGAACAGTCGTGCACAATTCATGTGCCAGAAGTGACTGAAGCTGCACTTACTTCTTCAGCTCTTCCTCCAGCTCCTTGTTCTTCTCCTCCAGTTTGGTTTTGGCTTGCTTGACGGCCTCCAGCTCCCCCTGCAACACCTCCTTCTCGCATGACAGCTCGTCCACCTTGGCGATCAGGTCATTCTTCACCACGTTCAGAGCATTCCTGTGTGAGGTGGGGAGGGCAATGGGGATTCACAGTGGTCATTGGGGTTTTGGGTGTTAGACCATGTGCCTTAAACACCTAACAAAAACGCAAGGTGGCCCTTCAGTAAGTGCAGAATTATAATGGGAAATCAAAGTCAAATTAAGTCAGGCCAGCATGACTTAAACAGGCTCTAGATATAGTGTAGAATCATAACAGAATCACCATGCTATTCTTACAGAATATAGTGCTATGGAACCTTACTCGCCAAATGACAATGACTTCTAAAACGTCCTCCCCTAAAATTTAATCACCAGAGCTCACCGTTTGAACGTTTGAAGGATCACAGGCGGAGCAAGGATTGTGGACTGTAGAACCATATGCTATTTTTACACACCGATACCAACCTCTGCTGTGTCTACAGCAGAGGTTGCAACAACTGGAAGAGTAATGCAGTTGTCAAAATGACCCTGCAAGTACACAGGAACCTAGCAAGTCACAAGGCTGGGTGACAGAAGACTAAACCCAAACTAATTCTTCCGGCACTTTTAATTTAGTGCCAATGTTATAGTGTGACATTTGACTAAAACCCTTACTACCTGCCTACCTGCTATTGGTGAACTCCTGTATTCAACCTGATCTGCAAAAAAGTTTTTACTGCTTGAGCCCTTTCCCCCTAACAACCCTTAAAGTTTTAAAAAACTACTCAGGAAATTCAAGGACTCAATGTAACTTGCTTCCATAAACCAAGAGCTGCTTTCTGACCCATATAAACATCATGGTTATGTGGTTAACAACCACAGAAACTCTTAAGGACTTCCAGTAGAGTAACAAATATGCTGCAGCCAATGGCAGCTAAAATACACAGCAAGGCCACAGATAATCATTCTAATAAATGTGAACCTTAGATGCTCACAAGTGCTAGGGTAATGTATAAACTCTTGCTGAAACAGGAATTAATTTCTACTCTATGTGGCAGCTGGTGATCATTATGAGAGAGGACTTTAATCTCCTGCTCCGAACCTCATTAAACGCACAGATGTCCGTGCCAAATTCTGCATGCTGCCTTCCTAGTGCAGCTAAAATAAAAACCATGGATTAAACATTATGCAAAGCTCTTTTAATATTTTCTATCAACAACACTGAAGACTATATTAAACACTGAAGACTATTTTAAATACTACAGTACTCGTGTAAAAGGCTGTTCATTGTTTTACCTTTATTTTTTTGATCAACGCTACAAAACCCACAATCCCACCATCAACATACTTTGTCTCCAGGAGCTGTGTGTTTTCAAGGATGAGGTTTTCTACTTCACGGCCCATACCTGATGAAAAGAGAAAGGGATGTTTCCTTAGAAGATGCTTTGGACAACACATTATCAAGTCTAGACTCCTCAGACTTTTATATTTTATATTAATAAAAGACTTGGCATGGAAAATATGTTTCACTCTGGTTCCAAAACCATCTGTCAAAACTACACAGTGATATGATAGGATGTCCATCTTATAAATTAATTTACTCTGAGGCTGGGTTGCCAACCAACTTTCTTGGTAAGTTTTACCTTATGTGTGGATTCAAAACTCTCATTGAATACTGAGATTCCAACATCTAAGGATGGATTTATTAATTTATCAGTGATCATCTAGTAATGTTTTGCTATTGAAATAAGGAATGTATTTTTTTATATTGAATGATATTAAGAGTTTCCATTTATGAACAAAAAAACTGTTTCAATGCTGAAAGAAATTGAAAATTTTCCATGGACACAAAGAATTGAGAACCCCTTATTTATTCTCCTATAATCCTATATCCTGTAAAGCTATACTTAAAATCAGTAGGTAGGAACCTTATAAGTCTCAGAGTGACAGACATGAAGCACATGAACATCACAGGCTCTGTTCTACAGAGCATGTAGTTCAAAAACACTTAGGTAAAGAACACAGTGAAGCAGATGAGGTCTTACCAAAGAAACTACAGTCTGAAAACCCATACAATCCATGTAGAGCAGAGGGAACAGAAAATGTAGACAATGAGACAGAAAACAGGAAGGCAAGCTTAAGCTATGAGATGGACATGTGCAGGGATCAAAGAATGTCAACAGATGGTATTTGAGTCCTGAAAATGGAGAAAAAAATTGCAAGCGCAGAATTGTAATACAAACACCCCTAGTACCCTTTCTTCAAAGTCACAAACACTTCAAAAAGAACAGACGTTCATTACTTCAAAATGAACACATGAATGACACAAGGAAGTAAGCTGCATGTATTGTGATGTGTAATGCAATTCACCTACAACCTCCTGTAACAATAAAACAAAGGCCAATGTTTGCATTGGGATTCTAAAGTAAACACTGCAGAGAGAACCTGTTTCATGGATTATTGCTATAGACATTGATTTTTCTTTCTTTTCAGTAGTGGAGTGTCATATGGTTGCCATGAAAGATTGAATTAAAAATTATAGGCATAGCTGAATTATTGACAGTTGTTTAAGGAACAGCTGGATGATTGGTCATCTTGCAGAGGACATCTCAAAATTGGGGAAAGAAAAGTCATATGATAGAATCATCAAAGAGAATTCTGAGGAAAAGAAAAGAGAAAAAAAATGACAGAATACAGAAAAGACAAAGTATACACACCAGAGTATTCCACTGGAGGAACAAACGCCCAACACAGAAGACAGCATGAAAAGAGAAACCCTAGTTAGCTTGACTGGACATTTATCAAATAGCTTGATGGGACTTCTATAAAACAAAAAGAGGGTTTATTTTCCTTATAATGTACAGAACTAAAATGGAATTCTTATGTTAGATTTGGCTGTGGAAAAGGAAAATTGGACTTTATTCAGAATGATTTTAAAAAAATAAAGACAGGCCCTTACTGTTCTTACAACCTCTCATTAATGTATTAACAGGGCAGCTTGCTTTCAACATTTTATCTCCACCAAGGACACTCGATTACTTCTACTCCAATGAAATAATTAGTTAGCAATTAACAGTGATTTCTACAAGTGTCCTTTTAATAAAGAAAATGCAGACATTTATAGGGTCAATCAGTAAAATTATTTTTAATGATAATGTTTGTAATGAATCTCCCTCTTTAATTCTTAACTTTGTATAAATGCCTTGGAAAACATAGATGCGTTTTAAGTGAGTTTTAAAATAATGTTTAATGTTTTAATGTTTTAATGTTTCTTTATTAGCCCTATACAATTTCTTGCATTAGGAAGCATTAGAAGCTTGGGGTCAGAGCGCAGGGTCTGCCATTGTACGGCGCCCCTGGAGCAGTTGGGGTTAAGGGCCTTGCTCAGGGGCCCAACGGAGTAGGATTCCTCTGCCGGCCGCGGGATTTGAACCGGCAACCTTCCGGTCACAGGCGCAGATCCTTAGCCACAGAGCCACCGCTCCGCCCACATGTCATTTGAAAATTCTTACTACAGATTGAAAAGGTAGATAGAATAATCCAAACTGGGATCCCCGAAAAAATTCTGTAACTCCTGCTCATAATCTTGTTTAGCTTCACACACCATTCCAGGGGGAATTTCAGTGGCATAATTTCAAAGGTCTTGGTTTCTAGGCCCACAAGGGCATTAATCTAGACCTCTCTGAACCCCTGGGTAAGGACTCAGCCCTTCTACAGCACAGTTGAAACCAGACTTACAGGAAGTAAAGACTAGAAGAGTTTCATAAGAGTTCTTTAGTCACAAACCTTACCTTTAGATCAGTTTGTGCTTCTTATGATTTCCAAGACAAAAATACTACATTGATGGAATTCTCACTAGTGCTATGAATCAGACCATGTTGGATCTGAAATCCAGTTTAAATAAGTCCGATATATAGATTTGGAATTAAGGGCTGTCATGAGTTCTGAAACCCAATGGAAACTTTTCCCAGTAACACACAAGGGGGCTAATGTATTTGGCACAAGTCTACTGAATACCCGGTGCAATAGAAAGAGGCAGACACCAAGTTGGAAAGAATTAGAAAGACGGAAAGGCCACAAAACAAAAAAGGCAGGCAAAACACTCAGTAAATGCTATTTTGTGCATGAAGTCCCACCAAAAAAGCATTCCTGTTTTTATCCTTATCTACTAAGTGAGCTAACTCTGTTCTTTGATATGACCACAGGATCAGTTATGACCCAACAATTATAATGTATTTAAGCATTTTATTTCATTTATTTTTATATGCACCCTCCCAATGGGATTGATAAACACATTGCTATAGGAACAGACTGAAATGTTATGGACACTGAATGCTCAGAAATGAAGCAAACCCTACACTGTTCTGCTCTACCTTCTATATGTCCCAGTTCAGAATCATTAAGTGCTAACCAAACTCTGCCCAGCCCAGCTGTGGAATGGAGAATCAGTGAAGCTCACGGACACCTGGGCTCCAGGGCACTGAATGAGTTAGTGGTGCAGTCACTATGGATCTTGTGCTCTGTGTATTGCAAAGCTCAAGTGACTGTTTAATTTACAAAGGCTGAGAAAGAAAAAAAAACATTGGCACCAAATTCTTCTGTTCTTTCTTTATAGGAGCTGGTGGTGAATTAAATTTAGATTTATTCATTTGATTTGATTGCTGCTCACACAACCATTTCTACAATGGGCAAGAGATTGAAACTTAGTGAGTCTGAGAAGAAAAATTCCAAACACAAAAAAGTTAGAGTTGGTGTCTTATTATTTGGGGGGAAAAGTAAGTACAAAATCGAAACTTATTCTCAATTAATCTTGCTATTGTGAAACGAATCATAAAATGCTGATTAGTTCAACTATACAATTATCAAGATAATTTCAATTTAAAAAAAAGAAAGTTTACAAATAAAAAAAAAACATTCTACCCATCTAGCTTCTTTGTTTGCTCATAGGCGATCTCATCCAGTTGTTTCTTGTTAGAAGCCAACTTTCAACAGGGCTGTGCACCTTTTTTTAGACTACTGTCTTCAGTTCGAAATGAATAGTTTTAACAGGGTTTCCCTGTAGTTTTCACTCTTCCTCTAACACCTTTATTTTTGAGCAAGCAGTTTACTCAGACTTACTACATACCTGAAAACAACAGACCCAAAGGTCTCAGCCTGAACTCTACCTCCTGTGCAGAACGTCAATGCAAGGGATCTGCCTAATGAGCCCAGCAGCCTCACCACCTCAGTCTCTTACCCAGCAAGTCAGCTCCTTCGTCCACATCCCCGATGAGCCCCGATCCAGCAGAGGACAGCTCCTCAAACAGAGATTCTGTGTTCCGGTCAAACGCCTTGTTTTCAATGCCTTTGGTTGGAGTGCTGGTGGGGGGGAAACAGATGTTCTTACTGGAATTTCACACAGGAACCAGTCCATAGGAAAAGGTCCTGCAGAAGGGAGACTGGGCCGTGAGGTACACAGTGGGTTCAGACCCGACATGCACCGATGAAATTAGCAAACTCAGTATTTATGTTACCATGTACCCACACGAGGTCACTGCAGCAAATGTTACACCTAGTGAGCTTCAACTAAAATATTATTTTTGATACATGCTAAATATCTGAAGAAAGTGCTGACTGATATATGAAATATGATGCAAAAAGCTTGATTTTCCTTTTTTGCTCCCATGTTTTCTAAAAAGCTCAAGAGCTTAACATGCAGTTGAGATTGTTTTGCACTGTCTGTGCATAACAACCAGGTCTAAAGAACACTTTTTTAAACTGTATGCACATTAACTAATAAAGAATATTTTATTTATAATACTATAAAAGGGATTCAATCGTATTGTTTCGCAGTTCTAATTCATGGACACCTGTCGATAACATGGCTTTAGAAGTAGTCCTGATAGGCCAACATTTGTGTTGATAAAGATGCATCCTGACCATCTTCTCAGGTCCTAAGGGGTTTAAGGAATGTTTCTGGAGTGCTGCACCAGCCCATCTCTCAGAGCTTCTCCAGGGCAGTAAAGTGCTGGGTCCTGCAGTGTCACTACTGATCTGACTCTTTAGCTGCTGGGAGACTGAACCCAATCAGACTGGCCGGATCCAGCCAGTTCTGGTCCCTCGCTGTCAGCCTCTCTGGAGTGCAGGAAACTGCAGGAATTACCTATTACCACAACTGCTACCCCCGATTCCTCAGATAAAAGATTATCCTGAGAACGTGAGAACCACCCTGTAGTATCTGTAGCACAGGCACTGTTTCCTCACCTGGCACCTTTGTAGCCACTGAGGTCCATGTCCAGCTCAGGGGTAGACTCAATGATGGCCTGCACTTCCGACTTCTCCTCATTGTCAGCCAGACCTTCAAAACAAAACTTTACTAAGCCATAGTATCAGAATTCAAGTGACTGCCTCACTGAAAAACAATAACTTAGACAATGTATTCTACTATTTCCAGCTACCTTTTCTCCTGCAGTATTTTGAAGAACTTTAACTGCACAAAGGGTGAAGGATGGTAATACGTAATACGTTTTCACATTCAGCAAGTAAAAGAACTGTGTGTTTGTGCACAGGAGTTCACAGTTTTCTTCTGAGGAAAGACCCTCAGGCCTTTCACACCTGTATAATTTAACATCTTTAATGCTGTTATCACTACTAGCTGGCTTGTATGGACCCTTGATTTTCTGTCCCAGAAGCACCGTTTTTTTACAAAAGTTTCCTTCTTCAGTTTATTAAGTGAAGGAAATAACTACCCAAAAACAAAATAAATGGGAAAAGGACTGTTATTCATTGCATTTCAGTTATATGATATATACAGATAGAGTACCGTGAGTCTTGCCACTAGATCCACCACATATCTGAGAGAACATGGTCTGAAACGCAACACTGCAGACTGGTCACTGATATTTATATTTTGAAATAAAAAATAAGAGCATTTTAGAAAATGTCACAAACTTTAGGCGAAGTATGGATAATTGCTATATTCATATTCAAAAACTTTAAGTAAAACTATTGCAATTCCTGCAATTTAGTAAATATGCAAAACAAATATAAAACTTGGATGCTGGAATTAGGACATAGATTTTGAATAGACCAATCACAGCTTACAAGCCAAGTGACATTGGTTGGAGCGGAAAACATTTTTTCTCCATCAATAAAGAAAACCATAGTGAGGATGAGTAATGCAATTTAAAATTTATACTGGCAAATGTCTGCAGTTGTGAGCACGCTGAATGCTACATGTTACACATGTAGGTCACCATGTTGGAATAAAAGCTTAAGTATTTTGAAACCAGGCTTTTCACTGCAGGATGACTGGATTATCAAAATGCTTCTCAAACTAAAAGAAATGAACTTATTACCTATTCTGCATTTGCTAAGACAAATGTTGATGCCTAAGCACAGAGCAACACAGATGTCTCCGATCAGCAGTTTCATATTTCCTATCAGCTGTTCACTCAGAAAACCTGCTGTGATCAGACCAGAAATTGCAAATGAGTTTTCTTAACTGCTATAAAAGCATAGGTGACACAGACATTTATGACAGCAGAAAAAAAAGTTAAGGATCATATTTGCGGTCACAAACATGAAAGCCACTGCTTTTGCGTGAATTAAAAAAAGTTCAAATTTCTTCTCCAATCATGTCAGAAATACTGACTAGTTGTTCAGTGGCAAGAAAAGTGAGACGGCTCAGAGTCCTTTGTGTCATGCAGTGCAATTCATCTTGGCAAACGTGTGATAATTAATGGGTTCATTTTCAGGAACAATCTAATTCTCCACCCTGCTCAGGGTTTGGTGAATGTGGAGTATATAAGTACTGTCGTGTTAGAGAGCCATCAATGATAAAGGTGCTGCAAGTCACCCACAACCATCTACACGGATTTGTTCAGCTTCCATTAGTCCGAGACCGATTATAACAGGATGTGATGTACAGAGCTCTTCTGTACATTAATATTTATAACTGTATCCTTACTGATGATGGTAGTTTGTCAACATCCTGCCAGGGTAGGACCCTAAGACCCTCCTGCTTTGTACGTTAAGTTCATAGCCTCTGATCCAAGATGAAAATGAGAACCCTGCTCCAGCAGTAAGAAAGAGTGCAAAAAGATTGCACAAACCACAAATTCAGAGTATTTTTTTGCTTCCGGGTATGACATTCACACACCTAGAGAGACCCATATACTAATCAATCATATTTTGAAAGGTGTTCATTTTGAAAGATCTCTTCAAAGGAGCATGTTCTGAAGCAAGGAGTAAATCCCATTGTTATAGAAAGGGGAAGACACTTAAACGTCACACTTTCTGTTTAATGAGTACTCACCTATAGAAACAGACCTGGTTCCTGGGGCTACCTGCACCTCAATATTCTTACTGCTCTCGGGTTTTCGAGTGCTGGTGTTCAGGTTTTTGTTTAACCCTTCCGTCTCTTCCTTCAAGGGCGTGTCCACAGAGGGCATGGCCACGTCTGAAGCCGCAGTGGACACAGGAGTGACGGACTTGGAGCCCGCCTGGCTGACGTCGGACAGTTCATCCTAAAACGAGACCCAACACTTCCCAGTTAACGGAAGAAGGGGGCGAGGCAGTCAGGGTCAGGTCTTTTCTCCGTTTTCAACCTCAAAGTGAAAACTGAAGACAAAACAAAATCAATGTTAAATCAATGTTACAGATCACATGGACATGAAGGAGGCAGAATCCCATTAGCTAAAATACTTTTAGGTAAGTCTTTGTTTCTTGTAACTAAATAAAACAATTGGAAATGTGTATAAAATACACAAATTTATGTATGTGCAAACAGACATACATAAATCTAAATCGTAATTTTTATACGTCTGTGTTATACAGTATGGCTGGGCCAATTTATTTAGTCAATGTGGGCAAGTAACTGGTCCCTGTTCTCCCTTAATTTGACTGGCTATCTGTTAAATCTGGCTTTAAACCAGATCTCCCCAGTTTCATGAACCAGAAACCAGAGGGGTAAGTCGGACTGACTAGGACTCTGACCGGCTGTTTTGTGACAATGTTGTAACCAGAAATGGGACTTTCCTCGATCCTGTCCACATAGAGATGCACACTCTCACACACACACAAACACTGAAATCAAGGACACCAAATAGGGGTTAAGAAAATGGATACATTGAGGAGCAAACCACACGGATACAGAGATAGAGGCAGTAGCAGGTACAAAACAGAGCATTCACAGATGCAAACAGAAAAAAAACATCTCCTTTATACACAATTATCACTGCTACTCAAATACATAAACAAGAATCCATTCAACACACCGTGATCCAGTGAGAAGTGGCAGTTCTATTTTGCAGACAGTTACAGCTATGCATTTCAAAAGAAACAAACAAATCTATGGTGCTAATGCAGGGCTAGTCCCTCTAGAACACAGAAGTGAAAGCTGTCTATATTAGTGGCTATAAAATGGTGTCTACCTGGATTTCAGTGCTTAACACGACAATGCAAAAGCCCCACCACACACTGCGAGTGAAGTCCCATGCAACGTGGCCACCCAGACAGGACATGGCCTGCATGCAACCCGTTCTTCTAGCATTGTAGAGCATCAAGATCTTCGTTTCCATCACCAACAGCAGAATCATGCTATTAGTTCAGCCGGGAATGAAAGGCAATTGCATTCCGGATTCAAGGAAAGCTCTTTCAGTATTGTTTCCTTAAAGTCCACTAAGTTTAGTGGTGAGGAACAAGGCAGAAGCCAGGTCTCTTTGCCTAAAGGGTTGCATGCAGTCTGACTGCACTGTGTGCACTGTGGGCTTTGGAAGCACAAAGCCACTCAACAACACAGGAGGAACAGCTAGAGGCCACATCACACGTGTTACTGGGTTACCGCCAACCTATGAACTACTCAGGCCAACTACCTTGCGCTCAGGTGCCAGCGAATTCCCCCAAGCTTCCTGTGACCTCTTACCATCCCTTTCCTTTAGCACCCCTTCCGCCTCCAACTGCTTGGGAAGAGAATTACAATGAACTGCATTTTATAAAGCACTGACAAGACACAGCAAAGCTGGGGTATCTGTATTGTGTACTACTGAGCTGATAAAGGGTGTTGCTGTGGAAAAAAAAAAATTGATTTGGTACGAGAAGACACCACTAAATTAAAGCAGTAATACTGATCTACGACATCAAATTCCATCTAAGGTATTTGCTATAAAACTGGATTGCAATACTGACAGTGTATGCCCGTCGCTGTAGTGAGGGTTGCCTGCTAATAAACAATACGAGGACCATATACTCAAAAGAAAATTAATGTACACAAAGTAGGACTACAGAACTGCCACAAGTGTTCAGCTACTTTATAAATTTTGGAAAGAAGGACTAATCTTCCATTCGTTGATAAAAGAGCCACATGTGGCCCATAATTTTAGTCCTTGTTCTCTTCATTAAATTTCTGATTCAAGTATGAAATTGTCACCATGGACAAGAGACTACAGTGATGTCCTATACCCTAGAGTGTTCTTAATTCATAATCCGAACCACCCGTAATAACGTGCATCAGCAGTCTCTACTGGGAAATGTAACACCTTTCTCTCGTTCCAGTGGAAAAACCAATTGACTAGAGATTTATGAATGTACCTCGGAGCGGTGTTCTCAGCTTGTTATGTGCACAGGTCATGTTACACAACAAAAATAACTCAGGCAAAAGACGAGAGTAACAGTAATCTGGGCAGGAATAACTAGGGAATTAAGGCAAACGGCAAGAAAGAAATCCTTGTGCGCATGGGTTTCGAACTCTCTGGAAAGAGGCATCGGAAGCCATTCCCATTTCCTTCAGTCTTCGCTAACACTCGTGTTCCCTGACGGTGGAACAAAACGCTGCCCAGCCATAGGCTGACGGGAGGATAACATGCAGCTACACCTTAAGATGCACAGAAGTGCAGTGATTCTGGTATTCAGACTGGAGACGGCAAACTACAGCTGCAACAAAGGCTCATTAACTGACCTATATCACAGTTTTATTGAAAACAGTCCAACATACCAGAGCCAGGATTTCCTCCCTCACACATTGGAAGTTTTTGGGTCGTATTTGAAACTGATGTATTTGTATTCCTAGGTCTTCACTTTGTTCCGTTTAAGTATTTATTTAAATGTCCAGGACTATTAGGATTCAGTAATATAAGCCAACACATCAACCAATCACATAGAGACACATTTTGGAAATGGGAAATCATTTCACTTGATTTATCAATAACAATTGATAGGATATGCATTTTAGAGAAACGGAACACAAATCACGAATATGGTAATGTAACCTAAAGGGTATATTTTACGGTTGTTGTTTTAGCCCATCTGGCTTTAAGAGTACCAGGGACAAGAAACCAATCGCATAAGTTTGAGAAAAATCAACTGTTTAATTTAAAACTAGTCTGGTGGCAAAGTGCTACAAACTTACCTACTCATTTTTCACCTTGTCATCCTAACCAAAACAGAAAATTAAGCTTTTGCATGTTTTGAGATGTTTTGGTTAAGACTATACATGGAAAATGGAAACCTCACTAAAGAGAATTAAAAAAAAAAAAAAACTTTTACAAAAAAAACCCCAAGACCTCTGTAACCTGAGCAGCTAGAAAAGAAAAGGCCAGCATGTGGACTTAAAGCTAGAAAAGCAGCAAGAACAAAATCTGTTCCAAGAGGTCTGTAATAATACATACAGTAATAATAATACGGTTTTCTTGCTTTAATTTCAGTCTGAAATCGGAACACAAGTCTGGCATCATCGCTGCCCTCTGTTGCCATGGCAGCATCAGCCCGACCTCTCTCCCTGCTCCTCCAATGAGAACACAAGGGGGATTTGTCAGCAGGGACTGCAAATCGCTCCGTTTTCCAGGAAATCCAAAACAAAGCTTCTCTCTGCTCCGTCTTACTTTCTTCCTTATAATCCATAACGGCTGAATACTGTAACAGTAGAAACAGGATTTCATAAACAGAACTTAGGAACAGAGACTACATGAAGAATCACTTTTAATAAGAACTGGCTAAAAATGTTGTGTTTATAAATGTCATGTAAAGACCTCCTTTTTCAACACGAACTATGTCACTGATTTCGGTAGGAGTTTGTGCTAGTGGCAAATTCCAAGCACACAGTGTCATTAATACTCTCTTCACTCAACAGTGTTCCAGCCACATGCAGTTGGTTATCACAATTTATTTAATGCTTCCTTTTGAGTCACATCTAAATATTCAGCATAATGTCTGAATGGTTTAAAGTTAGTGTAAGTAAAGTCTACTTGTTTTTTTTTTCCCTCTTGGGTAGGGCATGAATAAATAGGAGATATTCACAAATTTTAACACTGGCAGATCACAGCTCAATTCTTACCACCCACTTCTGCAAATATTCTGCTGAGAAAAAAAAACTTCCCCTGATGGCAAATAAACTAACTTACTTATACAATTAAAAGAAAAACAAGGGTTTGCATGATCATTACTAAAAGCCGCTGGCACAACCCATGTGCAATACTTAGATTGTTGCCTTAAAAGTTCTCCAGTTTGGTCTGAACAGTTCTGGATTCGCCACTATGGTCAACTATCACCTCCAGACACACACTGACCTGCAGCCCCTAGATGCCTGTAAACATGCTGAAGAAAGAAGGCGAGAGTTTTAATGTAAATGTGAACTCACTTAAAATACAAGAGTTAATAAGCATGTATCAAGCAAATTTTAAAAAGCTACATGACGCAAAAGAAACACATTCCTTAGTCATATAGTAAACCAAAAATAATTTAGCTTAACTTGAGTACCCAAGTGTTAAAACCTTGGTAGACTCCATCCACCCATTTTCAATAACTGCCAAGTCTAATACCGGGTTTCAGTAAGCTAGAGCTTCACCTGGCAGACGACAGACACATCCTGGTAGGGATGCCAACCCACTTCAGGAAACCCATACACAAGCACTTGTTGCTAAAAAGATATCTGAATTGTTGCCAAACAATTAATCAATTTGCATGTCTATACTGTATGAGGACACAGGGAAAATGTGCAAACTCCACACAAGGCACCTGAGGCCAGAATAAAATCGAGTGGAGTTACTATAATGAGTATTAGCACCTGAGCGAGTTTCACTACTCCTCCCATGCCGTGATATCAATTCTTACTTTGCTAGCTCTTGTGAGAGCTTTGAAAACAGTGGCCTGATAGCATCCCATCAGTGTTAAACACCACTTGATTTATAATTCGAGCCTCCTTCTAAGGACATGAAGCCCAGAGTTGTATCTATGATGGGTCCCAAGAGCAGGTGGACAGAGGAAAAGCTCAGGAGAAGAAATCAAAACTGCACCTCCAGAATTCAGGAAAATAAACACAGGCAAACCAAGGCAAAGTAAAATGAGTCAACAAATTACTGCAGTTAATTGTCCTAAGGTAACAGAGCTGGTACAGTAATGAAAAAATAAATTGTATTATTATGTACCCAATACTCCTGTGGCACACAAGCATTCTCTAAAACAAATGCTGTTAAAGAAGTTTTACAAAAAAAGCTGTGTTTTTGCTTTTACTTAGTCTGCATCGTCCTGTGCTGCTGATTAGGTCACATTGACTTGAAATTTTAGGTCGCAATAAATGATTAATTTTGTGACCTTGCCAGGAGGAAACGGGTAAAGTGCTTGTTCACAATGTTTCTCTGCTTTGGCAGTTGCAAAGCCTTAGAACTCCTCCAGGTTGTGAAGGTGTCACCCCACTGGCCTGATCAGAAAGAGCAGTAAGGCAAAATGAATATTCATTAGAGCCTCACACAAAAACAGCCCTGTGTGTCCTTGGCTTTGGAGATGTTTGCATGCATGTCAAGAGTGAAAATGGCTGGCGTTTTTACAGAATGGATCGTCTTGCCCAATTACCCTCCTATCCCATCCAAGGGGGCTTCATTAGCCATTCGGAGCACACCATTCCCACAAGGATTTCTTTTCTTCTGTTTCCTTCTTCACAGATTTTACAGGATGGCCCACAAACAGCACAGACAAAACCAACTCAGGCCTTGCTCAACAGCGCTTTCTTGTACTGGGACAGTTTTAATCCACAATCATTTTGTATACTTTGGATAATCCATTATCCCAATATCTACTGTTTATCCCATAAGGTGCAAGAAAGTATTCAAGCACCTCTATATTTCAAATAACAAAAAAACAAAACAAAGGTTATAAAAGACAAACAATGTTAACTTTGAAAAATGTACAGAGCGCAGTCTCCATGGGAAAATCAAAACTTTAAAACAAAGTGCTTAATCAGCTTGGAATGACTAACAGGAGAAAAGACAGAATAAAAATGTAAATGTTTTGCATCCTCCCCTTCATTTAAAAGTTTTTGGGGGTGTATTATGACTGCATCACAGCTAAAAAAAACAACATGGTTAATACAAAAACTCATGACAACATGGATCCACTTTAGATGTAAATGTTTGTGAGAAACCTTCAGCCACAAGACTTGGCACCTATTGATGATTTTCCCCAAAAGTGGACAAAAAAACGAACCGGAAAAGAGACTGGAATCTGAGACTTTGAGACTCCTTGTCACTGACAATGACAGCAATTGACGCTAACTGACAGGCAGAGAATTCCAATATTGGCAAACGATCCCTCCTCATTCATATATATTTGGAACTGTCAATTTGATGTTCCTTACCTACACATCCTCTGAAATGGACGTTGTTGGACCAGCTAGACCATGAGCCCCACAGTGCCAATGGATGAGTTATGCATCAGATGGAGGAGAGATGCAGCTCTCTGTGACAATACTACAAACGCAGATGGCAATCCCATAGGGGTGGCTCTTGCATCGCAAGATATGATGACCAACCCATCAACTTACAGGGACATTAGGATACATATGCATCAGTGCTTGGGGAATCCTGAATGACCTTGTACCAGATGTATAGGTCCCCATGATTGCTGCCACTGAGGACTAACTGGGGGCTGTGCTTGACTATTGTAGGGCTTTAAGTTCTGCAGGTTGCCCCCTCCAGAACTTTGTGAACTCGAGTGCAACCACTTCTTCTGACGCCCAGTACGTACCTTGAGGCTTGTGTTGGACCGCGGGTGGCTGAGATCATTGAACCTCCAGTTCTCCGTCCCAGGGGTCTCCGCTCCGCCTTGCCGTGTGTCTGCAGTGAGGAGAGGGTCTGCCCCAGACAGCGGGAAAATCCCCAGGGAAACAGGACGCTCTTTCCTGGGTAGAAACAAAACAGAGAAAGTAATGAGCAACCCCACAAGAGAGCACCACAGGAAGGGTGAGATTCATTGGCACACATGGTTCAGTCTTCCATATGCTTTTCAAACAAACACGGCTTTAAAAGCAGACTTTTAATCTGACCTCTCTATTCACTAAACATACCAGCCACAGGAGAAGAACAATTCATTGGATTGATGGAGCTCTTTAAATTGCGTCTCTCAAATCTAGTAATTGGCATTGAAAGACCTTTTTTACCTGATTTTATACAAACGTAGGATATCTGTACTAATTTACAATCATCTAATTGCCAGAGATAAAAAAAGAACAAGGCACAAGTGATTTATTCCCAAGCACACTGCTACCTACTGTATAACTCTTACTTAAAATTCCCCATGTGTCAGCTCCATAGCAACAAGAACAATCCCTGATGAAATATCGCAAACAACAATAAAAACTACAAGTTCTCAAAGATTTGTGGGTTTGTTGGGATTTTTTTGGGCTGGTATCAAACATTGAAGTCTAAAGCTACATGCCTCTTTATTTTTATTACTCTACAAAAGGTCTAAAATCCAGTTCTCACTGTACCTCCAGGCTTCACAATAACGGCCACCTCCCTCAGTTTTTGATTCAAGGAGCGGATCAGATGTCGCTCAGATCAGCAGAAAACGGGACCAAACTGCTGATGACGGATATTGTTCAGAAAAGAGCAGGGAGGGTGACGATTGGCCAGAGGCTCAATTACAGCATCACATGGGTCAGGCAGATTGCGCAAGACCGATTAGCAGAAATAATGAGAAAGGGCAGCAGTTCACAATTCTGCAAATCCAGCGCTCGAACTCTCCTGACCAAAAGGAAAGAACACGCTATCCACAGTAATCCACTCAGGTGTTTCAAAACTAAACAATTACCTCTAAATATCCAAATACTAGCACAAAATCAAAGTAAAAGCAGCTTGTGCCTATAAGCCCTAAGATGAACTTGTAAGTGAGGGATCAGAACAATATTTTATATCTGATAATACTGTTTATCCTATTTTACATCTGTCTCAATAGCTACCATATGGTCCAGGAATTGATAAGTACAGGGAACAGATAACCATCTCTTAGTTTTTGAACGGGCAGGCAATTCTGTGTACTATTTCAAGGTTAATCAATTTTAAAATGACTACATGAAAGGACATCTGTGAAACAACATTATGTATCAATAGCACTCTGGGAATAACACATTAGTAAGAGGGGTGGATGTTATACTTATGTACACCTGCTCATTTTCTCACTAAAAGCTAACAATACTGGGAGGTTGTCCACATTTTTCCCTTATTTTATCATTACACATCTTGTAAGCAGAACCTCTGTGATTCTCTACTGTTTTGGGGTTCAGTTTCTGCCATGTTATACATTCCAGCATAAACAGGCTATAAGAGGAAGTACCAGGGGGATACCTACTAGTGGTGAACAACACATTTGTGAATGTATTGGGTGGATGCATCCTGTTATTGGCTTTATGTTGTATATTTGTATTTTGTGTCACATCAAACCAAATTCCATGCAACTAGATGTTACAGCAATAAAGTATAATGATTTAACAATAGAAAGACAGGTATTCTGCTACATGCACAACACAATACAATCCTTCACTAATTCAGACTCAAAATTACTTGGCAATGTAAATTTCCAAATCATAATACAGGACAACGGTGGATATAAGAAGCTAAGATCTATTAATCAAGAACAGCCGAGAAGTTTTACACTGTTTCTTCACATTAAGCAAACTGAAGCTTAATAACACTTTTATAAGAATACCCCAAACACGGCAAGAAAGTTTCATCTGTAGTATATATGGTGATACAATTCTCATTGTTTCTGACCCTGCTTGTTAGACATTTCCGCAGGTCAGAACTTCTCATATAAGAAAAGGAACAAGCTTAACAAGTCTGATAAAGCAAAAAATTTTATTTGTTTGTGGTCATGCAGAAAGGACGAACTTTTACCCAAATTCTGAAATTCTGCCTACATCTAGTTCTATTGTTTATATCTAGAGGAAGCAAAAGTAAGACAGAATTCGGTTTGGTTTGCTTCATAAATTGATTTACTCTTCATGTCAACCTTCCTCTGCATCAGCCTCCTCCACTGGATCTTACCACAGCACCCCCAAAGGAAGTCAAAAGATCCCCCCCACTGACATTTCTTCCAAACACATGGTCTGAATGCACAGAAGACACTGCATACTTATTGAGCCCTGGAGGACTGTTCTTCCCCATTGGTTCTCTTACTGACACAAGGCTAGAGGGCTTCCACTGGTGTGGTATCTGAGGATCCAAGAGTTCATATCCTAGACCCTGAGAGATGAGTAATGGGCAACACAATCCTCAAGTGTCCATGTGATTCCTGCATGTGCATCCAGTCCCGGAGAACCATGGTCTAGCAGGTTTTAAAAGTCTTCTTTTAACTCCGCCACACAAACAACTGGAGAAAGATTAAATAACATCTGCAATAAAAATCCCACAGACTGTGTACATCAGTGTTCTGAAGGA
Source organism: Lepisosteus platostomus (assembly GCF_059453375.1). NCBI lineage: Eukaryota > Metazoa > Chordata > Actinopteri > Semionotiformes > Lepisosteidae > Lepisosteus > Lepisosteus platostomus. The sequence goes on from NC_142621.1 coordinate 35,040,398, forward strand.
AGGGTTGACTGGCCTACTGTGAGAAACTGCAGTGTGCAAAACTTAGATCGCTTCAGCATTTGATTCTTAAATGTATTTCTATCAATGGAACTGTATCTCTTCACTACTTAAGAATGATTACAAGAGGAATTGATACACTCAATATTTTGCAAAGTAATAATAACCTAACCTGAGCGGTGAAACAAGAACACACAACTTGAAATTAGGTTTAAGTGCTGGAAGCTCTTCACAAAAAGGGTGATAATTTCTTGTGCAGACTTTCCAGCAGTACAAGACACAGCTGGCTGAGATCCTCTGTGCTACTAACAACAAATCAAGTATGATGAGCCCAACAGCCTGCAAACAGGAGAGGGTTTTTTATGTAACCAAGAAAATAGCTAACAGCAAACAAGACAATTCAAATTTTTTTACTATTCATTTCGATCTGAAGATATGAGATACGACAATTTGATTTCAAGATCTTCATTCTTTTGGAACTTCTTAAATAAAAACAGACTTGACATCTTCGGAAAAAAAAGAATAACCACTGTTCTCTTTAACACTTCTACTATTAACCAGGAACACAGACACCATTCTGGATCTTCAATGTGGCTTGAGATTATGCAATGGTAGAAGAGAAAAATAATTATGAATATAATTAAACTGATTCTTACTCATCTGCAACTAGACCCTGACCTGTTAAGTGACTAAGTTACTGGACAGGTTTATCAATAGCCTTTAGCTCATAAGTGTGAATTACTCCTGGTTTCAGGTCCTAAGTAAACGCAGCCAGATTACAGTGTCTCTAATGACAAAAGCAGCAGTTGTGCCTAATTTTTTCAATCATTGAACTGCAACCATCTTTTTCAAAACCTGCTTTAGCATTCATCTGCACAATAATTAGCTTCACTGAGGGAATAATCACAGCTATAATTGTAATAAAATTGAAGATACAGAGAAGTAGGCTATTCTAAACATTATATAGTAGAAACTGCTCCAGTGGTTTTGAAGACATGACTGCAGCTCATATGAGCTTTTCTCCTAAATATAGGAATTCAAGAAAAATGCTAAAGTAAAATGACTGCAAAGTCTTTACAGTTCATTTTATTGATTTTACTGTAGAACACATCAATGGTTTTGCTATAAACATCAGATAAAGTAAAAATATGATTTTGCGCAGGAGTTGAGAGCGTGGTACATTGGGCTATGAATTCACTAGGTAAAACACTTGCCTTCACACTGCAATTATTTTTGAAGAGATGGTAACACAAAAACTGCATGGACTCCCATACAGCTCTTTTATAAATCAAGAGAAACCATCTCAAACACAACATACTTGAAATATACTCGTTTTCAGCACATTGAACAGATATTCCATACATTCCGGCTTAAATCCAATTTTTTTTTTTAGTTTAGAAACTTAATGGGATAAACTAGGCTACAAACCTTCTTCTAAATTTCAGAAACACTTCTACTGCTTTAAGTATTTCCATACTAAACAACTTAGGAAAAATAGGCTACGGAGACATGAGAACAGGAATAAGGAAAAATTGGAGCAAAGAAATTAAGTGAAACTTGTAAAAGTTAGTGAGCAGCCTGTCAAACGCAAAATGTAACCCTGTAAAAAACATACACTGCCCGTTTAAAATAGCAGTGTCTTAATACACTCACAGGAAAAAGAAAAGCTTCGATGCCTCTTGCTAACAATGGCCCACACAGCAACATTACATTGTTGAAAAGGCTTTGCTATTCAGCAGATGACAAAAAGGCTTCTATTAAAACACTGCTTCGGTGTTCAGCTTCGCATGGGGGCTGGTGGGGGAGAGTTTAACCTTCCAACTCGCTATAAATGCTGCAAGTATTGATCTATTGAAAAACAGTAGTAAGCAAGGAGCCATTTTAAACAGTTTTAAGCGCAAGTTCTCATCCTTAACCATTCCCAAGTGCTCTCTGAACCCTGTGCTTAGTAAAGCAATGAAACATGAAAGATGAGAAGCAATCGGAAACAAGAAAAGACGGCAGAGAGAGGGATTTAGTCTTTTATTTGCCTTTGAAAACCTCTAGTCCACCCAGTCGTGAACAAGGCTCCTGAACTCGAGCCGAAACAAAGTACAAAGCTACCAACTTGGCGATTTTAAGCAAACACACCTGACACCCGCTGACAGACGAAGGAGGAAAGAACCACAGACGGGAGCCGGGAAGGAATCGAGAAAGGAGGAGGACAGGGACATACGGATCCGATCGCAGCAGGTACCTGATTATCCTTGGCAGGGTCTGCGTCAGAGCCGGCAGGCCGGTTGAAACTGAATAGTGCACGAGCAGCAGGACGGAGAGAGACACCAGGATCGCGGAATTAATGACCACCGCCCCGCCAACAAAGCCAAACACAAAGAGCAGCATGCAGCCAGGACTCATGGCTCCGGCCTGGCATTGTGGAGCGTCAGCGCTGAGAAGGGCTGCTCTGGGGGGCAGGCCAGGTGGGTGTATTCTAGCTCCCCGGGGAGGTCACGCTGCCACAGAAACAATGCCATCAGCAGCACAGGCAGCCAGAGAGCCGGGCTCTGAGCAGCTCCGCTCTGCAGCAGACTGTAAGCAGTGACATCACCTCTCTGCGAAGCAGCATGGAACGGGCTGTCTCCCCTCCTCTCTCTCCTCAGCATCAATGCAGCAACGCCACAAAGAGGGCTAATTAAATATTTAGCTTCCCTCAGAGGCTCAGCTTATTGGCTGACTGAAAGCGGAAAGAAAACAAACAAGTGGGAAGCACAGAGTCTCACAGTCTGTGGCACTCTGTGGCAGCTGATCTGTGCATTGGGCTCAAGGGAAATGATACAAATCTTCTGACGATTTCTACTTCTGTAAACTGGGCTGGAGCTTCACCCGAGGTGAAGCACTATAACAATAAAAGAAACTGGCTTTTCCAAATTAGACACTTCAAGGTAAGAAAAGGCTGCTTTTCAGTGCTATTATACCGTTATCAAAACGCCAACAGCAACTACCCAAAACTTCTCATGGAAATACCAGATACTAAATTCCCATTTCAGTATATACCAAACGAATCCTAAGACCGCCATGTTGAGATGCCATTTCCACAATTAAAACACTAAATTAAGAATATACAATCGTTTCATCAGAAAGGTAAAATTACAGATGAGCTAACAAATTCCGAAAGAAAAATTGCAATTTGTATTAGGATGCGATTCGACATTGGTAAGCTATTGCTGTCAGCTTGGGACCCAAGAATTTCTTCTAAAATGTCTGTTTTTTAGTGTTCAAAAAAAGCTGTAGCTCTGGGTTACACTGCTAATTGACCAATATGTATACTACTGGATAAAGTCAGGAGGCACATTTCTCTCCTCACTAAGTTGATTGGTTTGTGTAGCTACAACTTTGGCCCAACTGGAGAAAGATACTAAGATTCTTTTCTCACAAGGATCCTAACTCCTGAGAAACAGGTGTTATGAGGGCAAGTGAGGAGGTCTAGTGAAGTACAAGACTGTAAATATAAACAGAGCGGGAGGCAGTAGGACAGCCTCAAAAGTACAGAAATACAAACATGTTTGCCTGCTGATGGATGAAGAAACCTCAAACTTGTCAACCTTCTCAAACACTTCAGGTGTACTCAGTATGCATTATGCATTCAGCCTGCACAAGTCCAGCTAAAACAATTCTTTTTTTGTTTTACAGTAATTAAAAGGTTTTGTTATACAACACAACCAATTTTATACAGGGATAAGTCATGATGCAACACCCAGCACCCAGCTGACTGCCTGACCCTGTGCACCATGCATAGTGAAACATACTGTAGTCACATGGGATGCTTATATTTGTACATGTACTGTAGAGGAATGAGGAAAAAAACAATTTTAGTTATTGGAGGGCTTTCGTTTGACCACTAGTAGAATCACAAACTTTACAGCTAATGAACTGCGTTGAGGCTAAAGACTCGTTTCACACATGCACATCCACAAAAAACAAAAAACATGAAATATATATTGTATTTTCTATTGTAAGCACATATAAAACAATTGAGGGAACAAGCACCAGGGATTAAACTTTAACAAAACATTCTTTTCATTGTAAATATTTAACCTGACTGTGACATCACAGCTTTATCCACAGGGAGATCATTTCTCTCAGGGTCCACAGCACTGCTTCTCTGCTTGCAAGTGAATACCACACACACTCAAATGTTTTTTTTTCTAAAAACAGAAATGTAGCAAAATCTGCCCAATTTATATAGAGGTATACAAGAGAAGGGGATGCATTGTGAATTAAAAACCGATTCAGGAGCCTACTCTATCTCTGCAATGAGCTACTCAATTCATGGAAAGGTGATCAATAATCAAATTATTCAATCAATAATCAATGTCATTAATTAAACTGACATTAATCATTTATTAACAATGAACAGTATGTTCTTTAATGAGGCTCAGGCAGTACCAAAATATCTCACACAACTAATTGCTTAGAATATGCCCATTTAGACAATTAAGACAATAATGCAAATCAGCTCCATTAGATCATTATTAGGAGTAGTCTGCACATCCCTGAGGGCACAGAATAACTAGCTCATTTAGCAACTGCCAACCACTTGAGTAAAAGTGGGAGTTGCATCTCTTTAATTTGAGTTGAACAGGATGCTCATCTCACATTTCGCCCTGACATCTAGGGAAAAGAGGATTCATGCATCACCCTACGATTCTAAATCCTTCACATTTAGAAGGATGAGTCAAAGGTCATTTTCTCAATGAACAAGCACAACTTCAGCATGGAACAGGAAATGGGTTCCACATGTGGCTGCGGGAACCCTGATTTTCTTGTCAGAATTCAGAAGCTCTTTTTAATCTCTTATACTTTTGCTTTCTTAATGGCTGAGGACACAAGCAAGTGTCACTCTGGTATTAGTGCATCATGTGAGCAAAAACATTACTGAGCAGACTGTGGTACCGACAACAGGATGGGGATTCATCAGCAGATTTCCATCTAGACTTGGGAAACAGCAGCAAACATACAGAGCGTCATGACCTTATATCACACATTTTCTCTTTACTGTAATAATACTATTATTGTCCTTATACTTAGGCACTGTAACAAAGGGAACAGCAAGTGTATCAATGTTGCAGTAAGGGACTGTAGGGATTATTACAGTCCCGAATCTCAGAGTAAACTCCAACCCAAAGCATGGAAATGGATAAAACCACAAATTAAATTACTATTTCAGGAATACCTTGCTTTTTATTATGAATTTAAACACTTATTCACTTACATTCTACATCCATTTTTACAGCTGGACATTTTACTGAAGCAGCTTGCTCGGGGGTAAAAACAGCAGTACCTCAACCAGGGTTTGAACCCACAACCTCCCAATTATGAGCCCAGAGTTCTAACTACATGCCTCTGCTCAGCAAGGAAGTGATGTTTAAACCAACAGTGAGCAGGCTGCTCTGGCATCAAGCTAGCCCATGTTTTCTTCCCTGCTCACTGATTTCTTGCACCATTGAGGCTGAATTTAAGTCAGGGACTCCAAACCACACAGATAAGGGAATACTGTACTAGTAAATGTGAACAGTCTTGTGACTTACCTAACCCTGCCAAGGGTGCCAGTTTCAGATGGATCCCCTCCTGTAAGCTGTTGAAATTTGGTGCGTTCCAAGTGCTCCATGTAGTTGTGGATCATCTTAATTAAAAAAAGAGAAGCAAAAACATTTGATCAATCACAGACTGAACAGCAAACATGCCAAGCTATCTCACTTAGTCCAGCTAGTAGTGTTGGGATTTATTCTTCTTTTCAGATTTGGTGAACATTTATCTTGCAAGTTTGGAATACTTCTCCATTGACAAATCTTAGATTTTAATTTGCGAGGAGACATGCAAATTAAAATCTAAGATTTTAATTATTTGCTATTAACACATTTATAATAAATGATTGTAATAAGTGCTTTTTACCCCCAAGAGACTTTATATACAAGAGGGAACCAAATTTAATCAAATGTCACTGTAGCGCAGCATCAACCTGGATAAATGTATTATTCTGCCCCAGCAACCAATTAAGGGGAACTGTAGGTAGGTCAGTACTTTGTGGAATTTAGCCATGATACTTGGATTAACACCTCATACACTTCCAAATAACACAATGGGATATTTTATGACCACTTAGGAATGATCTTGGTTTAACAAAATACCTGAAGGACAGCACTACCTACAGCACTGTGTCCTTGTTCACCGTAATAGGACTTTGGTTTGAAAATTGAGGACCAGAGTGGAGAGCTCTACCAACACCACTTACAGCAGCAACCTGGTTTTCCTTGGAGGTCTCCCATCCCAGTACAGACCATGCCCAGCTTTGCTGAGGTTCTGAGATCTGATGAGTTGAGGCCAGATGATGGTAATCTTGCTGTTAAGAGTCATTACATCCTTTTCACGTGCGACTCATAAGCATACTGCACAAAAACAGATTATCAAAATTCCAGCGTGAGGCCCTTGAGTGGCTTATTTAGCACAGTAGGATCGACAATCCTGAAATGAGCGAATCACTCTATGCAATCTTGTTCATTCTAAGCATACAGAATTCTACAAGCACAAGAGCACAACTGGCTGAGCTTTGTGTAACTGGGAGGATCTGAGCTGGCCAGGGTAACACTGGTGTGCTGTCCAGTGACTTTCCAGGGGCTTGAGAGTCCAGTCACTCCTGAAATTGTTACCTCTTCTATTGGCACTATGGGAAACGGTTTACATCCCACCCCCATGTCAAGGTACAAAGGCTTTAATGATTTTAATTATAGTAAAAAACTGTGGTTATTCAGAAGGCGTTTTGTGAGATGGAGGAAAATGACACACCCTATGGTGATAAAACTCTTCATTCTGAACACCACCTTCAAGAATTTGTAATGATTAATCTAAAATTGTGGAAAGAACTGAAAGGAGCTGATTCACCTGACTTAAGGAAGCAGAAATTGCTCAGCATAAGAAAATTAACCAAGAGGAGTGTATTGGGTCTCATCTAGCCCATTTGGTAGTTAGTTGTTAACTGATTCAAGGATCTTATCAAACCGTTTCTTGGAAGAAACCAAGGTATTGGCTTCAACATGGCCCCGTAGCTTGTTCCACACTCCCACAACCCTTTGGGTAAAGATGTGGCTCCTGTACTCGGTAAATGCACTTCCTCTGGCTTTTGTTTCACTGTTCATGCTCAAAAGGTCAGAGTACTGTAAAACTTACAGTATTATCATTTCAGAGGCTCTGACTTGAACACTGAGGCAAACACTGAACTGTTTGTGTTCCTTGTGAAATTTTAACACGCACAACAAGACTGCAGTTGTGAAATGAATGTTGTCCTTCAGCCTTTGATGACAGGGTACCTGCAGTGATGGTCCAAATGCCTGCATATGGCTACTGACAAGAACAGAAACCAGAGCTGCTTGCCTGGGGCTGCTTGGCCCATCACACCCTATATATCAAGCAAAGTGCATGATCTGCTTCGATTTCCCTTTGTTCCTTTTGATTTTTGGCACCATCTGACAGCCCCAAGTGAGAACCAGCTATAAATAGAACTGGGCTGACTCAGAAAGAGGCAGGCAGGCAGGCAGCTGGATTAGTTTTTAAAAATGACCATACTGCAGTGCCCATTTACAGCCCTTTCAACACACATGTACAGGTTCAGATGGGTGTGGGCACCTTGGCATTGCTTGTCGAATGGGATTGCACAGAAATTGATGTTGGAGCAAAACAGGAAAAAAAAAAAAGAATAGAAAAATGGGCCACTCATTTCCCCTGGCGACAGCTCAGCTACTGTACAATCTAGCCTTTCAATCCCTTGCAGTGAAGAGCAGAGCTCCATGAACACCCACTGTCTTTCACAAGGCAGTTTCTACTAACTAATCCAGAAGACTATCATATTCGTCTAGGAGAGTATTAGACTGAAGGGATGAATTTGATGCACAGCTTAATGTCCTCAGATAATACAGAAATCAATTATGGATGCCAACAGAAAAGCTCTTCGTTAATCCTCTGTGCTTGACTGCCATCTACTGGGCTTTAGTGACAATGCATACAGAGGTTTAATTCCTTCATAGACACAAAAAACTGGCATGCACCCACCCATTCATTATGGATGCCGGAACACGTATATGGCTTACTCCTTATTTCTGCAGGCTAAAATTGCCTTTTGTTTTAATCTGAAAAGGCTGTCCTCATTATGAAGAATAGCCAGGGGAAAAAAAACATTCTGTGGATGGTTTTGGAGAGCAAAAGACTCTGCCTACCTCATAATTTCATCTTTTGCTTGTTGTAGTCTATTTTACAGCCTCTTATTCTATTCCTAATTCAACTCATCCTCAACAGAACAAGTAGACGTTCAGTGCAGTTGCTGCAAGTTCACACACATTCAAGATGTAGAAAGGCCCTTAAATATAAGTGATAAAAAATGCTGAAAATTTCATTTTCGGAAATTTTGCATGGATTGGTACATGCATTTGAAATAAGAAAACTGAAATGGGTTTAGGAGAGAATCAGCAGCAGGTAAAATCTGGAATGAATCATGATGCAAACACAATGGCTGTCTTATCCATTTCCTTAGCCATCTTCCACCCCTAACTTTAAAGGCCCAAGAACATAATACAGCCCAGTTTGGCTTTCCATGCTGTTTAGCTCCATGTGACAGACTGTGGATCTATTCTACTCTAAAGTTGCTGGCATGTAGAAAAGTGACAACCTGCATCAAACCTGCACACTTCCTGGCTGATACTTCTCTTTTCGTAGGGGTGTAACCCCGGCATCCGGGCCAAATTTCCCATTGGCCCTTATCAATCATGGCCTCCTAATAATCCCCATCTATGAATTGGCTTCATCACTCTGCTCTCCTCCACACTGATAGCTGATGTGTGGTGAGTGTTCTGGCGCACTATGGCTGCCGTCGCATCATCCAGGTGGGGCTGCACGTTGGTGGTGGTGGAGGGGAGTCCCCATTACCTGTAAAGCGCTTTGAGTGGAGTGTCCAGAAAAGCACTATATAAGTGTAAGCAATTATTATTATTATTATTATTTTCTTGAAAGACCGCAGTATTTGTTTTCTCTTATTCTCATAATCCCTTTTTTCTTCTCTTTTCTTGTCTGATGTTCCCAAACATATTTTTAATATCTCAAAGTCATTTCTGCACAAAGCATTTAAACCTGAGTACATTCAATTTGTTTGAACATCTTAATTTGATTTTAGTTATTTGTTGTACCTTCCTCTAGGACTGCTTATTCACAAAGCTCTTTGAGAGGGTGCTCACAGCAAAAAGGTTACTATATAAATTAAAACCAATTCAAAAATTTGAGAATATGGACCTTTTACCAGATAGGTCACCCAGCAGTGACCCATTCATGTTAAGACGTTTGCTCCCTCAATATCCTTCACACAAAAGAAAATCATCCTCCATCTCTTACCTCGGTGTGTCTCTGATGAAGAGCGTTAAACTCTTTCTTCAGTTCTGCCTCCCGTTCCTCCAGCCTGCCGACTGGAAGAGGAAAACGCTATTAGAATTGACCAGGCCCCGAACACTGCAAACTCATTTTTGGTGCAACAAGATTCCTACGTTATGAAACTGCCTCCAGGCATGAAAGATACAATTAACTGAGTTAAGATGGCACCCAATGTAAGATTGCTTTGACAGGGGTCTTTTATCAAGTGGTTTAACAATCTGGAAATGGTAGGTCATTTTGATTTTGGTGCCACAGAGTGGGAGAGGCTCAGTGGAAACCCTTCTCTATGCCAATTTTAAAACCCTCCTACCTTACACCTTACATCTTCCTTCTGTCCCTGTCCACTATCAAAGCCATGCTCCTCATGAGCACCCTGACCAGGCTTATTTCAGCTCTAAACATGTTCCTTTTTCTCCTAAGAAAAAGACCTCATCCTGTGGAATTGTGTTTCCCTATTACGATCCATGATTCAATAGCAACTGCACATCTGTCACCTTGTCAACACGCTTGCATGGTGTCTGAATTTTCTTATTCCTCAGTTTCATCCCTGCATTTTTTTTGCTGTATTGATTCTTGTTTTAAATTCAACTCTCCTCCAAGCAGCTGACAGTTAAAAGCAAGCACTTTAACAAGCAGTGAGTTTAAGTGTAAGGAAGCTGAGAAGACCTGGCTAACTGAGGAAATGGTGAAAAGAAAAATGGAAGAAAATAGAAACTATTTAAAACTACAGAGGGAGGCAAGCATATGGACGATTCAGCTCCAGACAGAAACAAACAGAGCTAGGAAGATCTGAAAGAAAGAAGAATGTGACATGATGGAGAGTTTTGTATCAAAAAAGACATTAAAGAGAAAAAACAGCAGCAGCAGCACATCGGGTAAAGGCAAGGGTGAGCCAGTGGAAGTCAGGAACCGACAGGAGGAGTACACTGAAGAACTATATAGAAATACAATGTAGACGAAGATCAGGCAAATCCTGTGCAGAACTAAATAAAAAAACCAAACAGTAATGGAAAGTGTAACTGAACAGCTGATCTAGCTGTAACATTAGAAGGTAGAGGAGGGAGCTGAGAAACCCATGAATGGCCAGTAGAGTTTGCAGAAACAGTTACAGTACCTCACCAGAAGGCAAACATTGTCAATAGTGAAGACCACAAAATTAAGAGCTTGATGACATGTGAATCCACTATCAATTTAAAATTAAAGAATACCAGGGGGAAAAAAGCATTAGCTGACAAATATGGAATGAGGGAAAGCAGGGACAGAAACCTGGAACATGACTGTGATGTGCTTGCGCTTCATGGACTCTGCAAGGAGCCGACTGGGAAGACCGACGTCCAATAGGAAAATCTGTGCAAGGAGCAGTAGGCAGCAGTCAGGGAGGCTGAAGGGATGTACACCTAGCTACCTAGCACACCCTCACACCTGAAGAAGGCTGAAACGAAACGTTGCGTTTTCTTTCTTCCTTTTTTCAGCATGGAATAAACCTATTACTTGTTCATGTGTGGAGGATGCCATGATACAACAAATATCTGGCAAATCAGAATGACGGAAAACAGTGGCTTTACGGATATGATACTGTTAAGTGAATGTAAAAGCTTGGAAGAGTAACATGATTTTACACTTTTTAGTATTTTTAGTTCATGCATGAGTACAGGGACTACTCTGTCGGCTCAGGAGCCCAAAATTGGGAAAACAATTGCAAACTGTTATGACCACCCGCATTGATTCTGAGGGGCATTTGCAGCTGTAGTGGCTGCAGGCCACCCCTCCTGGCTCCTGCCTGCCATGAAAGAGTTGCTGAGAAGACAATATACGTATAGCACCCCAGTGCAATGAGAAACCAGTCTGCAAGAGGTCCCTGGCATGCCTCCCCAGTCCATCCTGACAGCGAGTACTTGGCCTGGTCTCTGGAGGAGACCCCCCCCATGAAGAGCACACACACCAATCAGCCCAGTACTGATGCGCAACCTGGTGGACTGCCCAGAGCTCTTGTGACCTGTCTTGCCTGGCTCCAGGTGCAGGCCAACCTGCCCTGCCCTGTCCCTGGTTTCCCCTCCTGGACTTGGCTCAGTGAAGTGTGCCAACCACTAACCCTGGACTGTGTCAACCTTGCTCTTAGGGAGTTTATGAACACCTCCTGCCTGTGTGCTTCAGAATTGGGTTTATTTATTAACTAAGACACAGTCAAAAGTATATTTCTACAGCCACTTATTGCATTATTGTATTTTAGCATACAACAATTCACATTCTAGTCAGTTATTAGCTATTAGACAGGCTAAAGACTGGCCCTGCAAAAAAAAAATCCATTCTACTGGCAGGAGTAGTTTAAACAAAATATATAACTTCAGTTTATGCTACCAGAACACAAAGGCAAACTGAAAAACGTCTAAAATCAGACCTGAGAACCCTACTAGATGAAATCATAAGCTTAGTACTACTTACCTATAATAGACTGTGCTGTTGGCTTGTGAAGAAATGCTTTAGTGATACAGCCCTTTTATTATTTGAGAAATCTGGTCACACACTAACACTTTTTTGTGAACAAAAGATTAAAATAGACTGATATGGGTGGTAAAAGACTGTCCTTAACCCTATTTTCAGCACTACATTAGATAATGCAGCTTTTTGTGTGTGTATAGATCTAATAACAAAACTAAGACACAGTACTTGTACTGATCAGAGGAAATTGTATTATAGCAGCTCATAGATATGGCCACAAGGGGGACTCATTTAAAAGGGAACAGACTCGCAGTTCTAACAAAACACAGGAATCGGTAATCTCCCAACTCAGTTTCAATGGGCTTGACTAAAGGGTGGCTAAACACAGTAATCCCTCTATTAACTCTCAGGTTTAAACTGAGCTTAGCAGGCGTTACAACATCTGCCTCCTAAACATAAACCAAATTAACTCATTGGCACAAAGCAATCCCTTCTACACTGTTAACGTTAACTTGGCACAAAAGCAGCACTGGGCACATTCTTCACTCTTCACTTTTGGTTTTATTTCGAGAGCACATTGGTCAAAACAAAAAAAATCTGTTTGCCACAAAATTTATTTATTTGTGATGGTGGGAATGATTCTGGACTGACTCTGTATTCTTAAACTGATAATCAATCACGTTGCATTTTTTCCAGAGCCAGAAAGAACTAAACATCTAGGGAAAACCATCAAAATAAAGAAATCTTGAAAATACATCTTCAGCAAATATATACAGCATACTTAGGCAACACTATCATTGAGGGCCTTGGGTAAGTTAAAAGCAAAATAAGGGCTTTAACCTAGAGGGGCTCAGCTTGCATGGCGTAAGGATTGTCAAATGGAGACTAATTTACAGGCAGCTGGCACACAAATATACTTCTCTCCTGACTGCAGCTGTCTGACTTTCTAGAAAGTGAACAGAAAATGTATGGAATGGGGCTGAATTTTAAAACCTCTCAGAATTGTTAAAACAGCAACAACGATCTCCTTTTTCTCTAGTTCCCGTAAAACACGTCTAATCTTCTTGTTTTGGACTCTGGAGTATTTTGTTCAGCAATGCCACAAAGACTTCAGAATGCAGCACAGCCTCATTCATTTGCACTTTACAGAACACTTCTGCTGACAGTTCATCGGCATCGTATGATGAGTCTTACACTGGGCTTTTCCTCCCCATAGAGGGGAAGGTCAAGTTTGTACAGGACGCAATACCTCAGCAAAATAAAAACAGGCCACCTCACACAAGCTTTCCGAGGTGCTAATAGGGCAAGTGTTCATGAGTGTTCCCTTGATTTCCAGCAGGCCACACAATTTTGAAACAGAACAAACCATCACATCTATTTATGCTCCCACTCCATGCAGAGCCCAACTATGGAAATTGTGTGATGCTAGGGTACACAAACAATGTGCTTATTGTTATTCATGACTAAAAGTGCAAGAGAAACAGGTACTCCTCTTCATTAGGAATAAGATGATTTCAAGTGAAACCAGACCCTTTCTGAGTGGATTCTAAGTCCTGTACACAGTTCTCAGAAGATATATATATATAAGAGATATTTTAAAAAAAGCTTCATAATAACGAATTGGACAGGAAAGCATAAACTAATTCTTCAGAATTAATTCACTGTATTTAGTCCATACGCAGATTCTAGGTTGTGCAGATAGCTCTGAGCGATGGATTAAAAAACTTTATTCTGTGGAGTTCCTCTGTTAAGCCACATTTAATTCAGAATAGGGAGTTTCACCTCTTTCCCCCCCAGAATTCACACCTTACTGTCTGCAGCCCTAAATATGCATTGAACACAGATCTGTAACTCAACATCAAATGGTCCTGTCACTCCTATAAAAGCAGCGACCAGATATGAAAAAGTGTTCGGACAGAAATTAGAACAAATGGAAACTCTAAAAAGTCTGACATCATACGTTTTCACTACACTGAGGCACTCTCTCACAGCATCAAGCTTAGTTTTGAAAGACTGTCACTCATTTACATGTAAAGGTAACATTACGTGAATAAAGTTTTCTTGCATGAGAGCTAAACAGTTCTTACACGTTCCAGCATTCTGTTCCTTCTGTGTGAGCAAAAATAACTAGAACGCTTGGCCGACTGAGCAGTAGTATAGCCATTCTGATTCTATAGCCTGGTACGCAGGTGCCCTACTTGTTCTGCGACACAGATCATTCCTATGAGCCCAGCCCTGTCCCCCAGGACTTAGAAACATTATTGTGAATTGAGCCTGACAAAAATGTCTTGGACTCACCTCCTGTTCCGGTTTTTCATTATACAACTACCCTAGTGCACAAAGCTGTTCTGGCAAAAAAGAAGGTAGTCACACACCCATCATGTGGTGCAGGATACCAGCCCTGCAGGTATAATCCAATTAATTTCTCTTTTATTTGCCAGATGTAGCTTTAAATAAGTAAAAGAACAATTTATCTACAAACATGGGGGGGGGGGGGGGGGGGGGGGGGGGGGCGGCGCATAATATCTGATAAAATAATAACCATCTTTATTACATGCAAAATAAGCAAAAAAACAAAGGCTTTACTTGTATTTTGGCTGCATACAAGAGATTTCTGGAAAAAACAGTCACATGTCCTTGGTCTTTCGTCTGTATATGTTTTCTACACATTATATAGAGCATGATACAAACAAACATTGTGAGAAATTGTTTAGGAACCCTTTGGAATCATCACCATTCCTGCATTAATTGCTCCCAAAGCCTGATCTGATCTTTGTTTAAATAATAATGACAAATAAACGTGTGTGAATAAACACATAACGCACTGTCAATAATACTTTTTCTTGTTTATATTGAACATTGTCTAAACATTCACTGTCTATGCTGGAAAAAGTACGAGAACCTCTAGGATAATGACCTCTATTAAAGATGGTAATTGGAGGCAGGAGTTCCCATCAATGAGATGACATTCAGGTGTGAGTTTGAGGTGCCCTGCTCTATGAAGACCCCACAAAGTTTGGTTACCAACAGAGTCTGCTCTTTACAATACAGATACAGAATGTTGAACTGAAACATGCACAAATCAAAAGAGGTTTCAAAGGCTGGAAAGTGTTACCAAAGCATTTCTGAAGACTTAGGCCTCCATCAGTCTACAGCCAAGCAGATAGCGTGCAATGGAAGAAATTCAGTACCAACACTAACCTCCCTAGGAGTGTTTGTTTAACAAAAATCACTGCAAGAACAAGTGCAGTGCTCAAGGAGGTGACAAAGGATCTGCAAGCATCTCTTGCACTGGCTAATGTCTGAGTTTGAGTCCACAATAAGAAAAACACTGGAAAAAGAGTGGTGTGCATGGGAGGATACAGAGAAAACCACTGCTCTCCAGAAAAAAAAAAAACAGTGCTGCCTGTCTCAATTTTTCCCCAAGACCACCTGAATGTTCCACAACTCCACTGGAACAATATTCTGTGGACAGATGAGACAAAAGTGGAACGCTTTGGCATAAACACACAACATTATATCTGGAGGGAAAAAATTCATACCAACATGATGGAGACTGGTGTAAATGTGCATGTGACAAAAATATCCCAAGGACGCCACAACTCGGCACTTTATGGTTGGAAAGCAAGAAGGAAGCCATTACTGAAACTGTTTTACACTGAAACAAAACCTAAAATGAGACTTTCTGGCTTAGGGAGGGAATGAGAGAGAGGTAGGGGCTGAGTACCATCACGGAGAGGGTGCGAGAGACGGGTCTCATGTTGTCCCAGGGAAAGGGAGCAAGGGCCCGTGTGTCATCAGAGCAAACAAAACAGTAAGAGGCAGCGTATTGTTAGAGAGGGAGCAACCAACCAACCAACAAAGGAGGGTCACATGTCGTCAGAGGGAAGGACGGAAAGAGGGAGCAAGGAGCGTCTGCTCTCAATTTGCAGACTTACTCTGATCAGCATAGTTCTTGGCCTTGAGTTCCAGCTGGCGGGACTGCGACTCCAGAGTTTCCACCCGTCCCTGCAGATCCTTCTTCTCTTGCTCCTGGGAGTCCTCAAACTCGATGAATTTCTGCACAGAAAACAAACAACAGAGATTCACTAAACAGCTGCAGAAATCACTCAATCAGGTTTTTGAGGTGAGCAGGAAAGCAGATCTTTACTGTATGCATAGTACAGAATAGTTCTGAATGTAGCTCAAACTCAATACATCAGTGTCTCTCTTTTTATACAGCAAGAGTCACAGTATTTTAGTCATACATGAGGACGCCAAAACAATAGCAGATATTCCAGCAGAAAAACATCTATAAGATATCAAGATCTTAAGCAGTTCCAGTTGTTTGCTTACCAAGCGAACATTGTTTCACAATGGAATGTCTATTACCTCCACCAGCACCCAGAACATTTCACTGAGATGTACAACTGACTGCACGGACAATCTGATCAAAGCATTTTATAGAATTATGATAAATAGGTCAACCTGAGCCCTTTTATTCTGACAAAATAAGGCCTACATCTTTTAACTAAATTTTCTTTTGAGTTTTCCGTCCTTGGTATTGTCATTAAGTCCTCCTCATACAATGGTAGAAAACTTATTTTTATATGTTTTATAATGGGAACTCCCACAGCTTAGTTGAATAAAATAACACTGGAATGTGATTTTTACACACTGAGAGGCAACTGTGCTTGTAACCTAAGAAACCTTCATAGCAGGGATTAAAAAACTTCAAGCCAAAATGGAAAGAAGTTAATGAGTTGCAATGAGCAAATGAACTTTGGTTTGGTGTGATTTCTTTCATGTGGCAATCACGCAAGCTTAGATTCCTTCCACGTGTACCACATTACAAATCAGACATTCTTTAAACACTTTCTTTGTAAAACATATTGTGTCAATGTATCATAGCAACAACGTCATTTGATGCATGTTGGAGTCATGGATTCTCAATATCAGATAATGACCAAAGATTATGGCAAACAGCTTCATTACAGACATGTTATTCACCCTATAAAACTGGCAGATTAGAGAACAACTATTACCACTGATTTAATGCCAAACCATTCCATAAGGATACGAAGAGCAAAATGCACATACATTTCATAAATATGGCTTATCAATGATTAATCGGAGTAAGATTAGACAATTAGCATACCACAACAAATCTATTTAAACTTTTACTTTAACCATTCCATTTAAAAATGGTGGTAAAAATAGTCTTCAAGGAACAGTCTACAAGGTCTTTCTAAAAGCGGTTTCTACTGAAATTATTTGGAAACCAAGTAGTTTAAAGCACGTACTCAATGACAAAACTTCATAAACTGCACAAAATAAAAGGCTGAAAATGTTTAATACAACCAAACTCCTTTCCATGCAATTTTCAGTGTCTATGCTTTAGTCAGGACTGAAGCCCGCCCAGTCCAAGATGTGAGCTAACCGCAATTTAGTGAGTCAGTTTAGAGGCTTGTCAGTTTCAGCTATGACCTGCCTCTTGAACTCAGACACAGGGCGTATTGCACACACCCTGGCTGCAAGAGAAATAAAGAAAGCAACAGTGCTTAGGGAGAATGGTGAACCTTTTTTCTTCTCATTCAGAGTTAAAAATGATGTGGTGAAGGAATAATATTCTGCAACTTTTTCCCCACACTGAGCGGACCCGGTGTGTTCACGTTTTTATACAGAGTAAACAAAACTTATCATTCCATCACAACTTCCTTAGCGTTCATTACCAGATCCAACAAGACAAAACGCAATATGACTCATCTGATTACAGGGTTCACATTGGGCAGCATCTAGGCCAAACATACGGAACCAAGAGACAGTACTGTAACTAACAGCTGTAATCTGCTTTCCCAGAAGCCTATATATACAGTATATTTTTGTCTGCCCCGAAAATAAAAACCTTATAAATTGCATCTTACATGACTGCGGATGTACCAGCATGGAACACATACAGTGGCACCTGTATAATCTCCGTATTCCGAAATAAAGATAGCCTTCCATCTTCTAATAGCTTCCAATTCCTGGCCTTTTAAATGACTGATTGTACACTGCAGATGTGCAATTAGAACAATCACACTCATGCTTAATTGTTACATCAGGACCAATATGACCATTGTGTGCTGCACATAAGGGTGGAAATCAATTGTTGTTTGTAAGATGGGATTCACCTGCAAATGAAGTAAAAAGATCTAAGGTCCTTATTTGAGGATTATCGATATCTGAACATTAACTATAAAAAAAAACAAAGACAAGCAAAATTCCAAGGATGTTTTTATATTGCAACATTCAGAAGAAAAACATTATATTAAAATTTTCTGCAGGGGAATAAAAATGTATTTTATATAGTGCTGTTAAAATAAATCAACTTTTCAAATCATTTTGCAAATAAACACTCACCTACCATTAGACATCTATATCTTCATCATTGATACACATACAGGGGTGATTCTGATCTTTTTTTATCATGTGTGAGGTTTCAAAACTATTGTATAGTTTATGAAAAATATATATTTTTTAAAAATAGAAAGGGAGGTCATTTTTTTTACTTTTCTGCTCAACTCTCAAAATCTCAAGTAGAACACATGCAAGATTCATTTTTACATGTCATAGTTCGGATGCTTACATCTCCCAAAGCTTTTTTTTTTGTGTTGTAGCATCATCGTTTCAGTGGGTTCAGGTAGTTCTGAGATGACCGTAATGACTTCACTTTTATAAATGGCGTTGTTAAACTATTTTATAATTCTTGTGGGAAAAAATAGTTATGATCTATAAAATGCTATTAAAATGATCCCACTGGGATTATCAGAGCTGGGGGACTAGGTCAGCTTTGAGCACCTCTGTTTCAAGTCCAGACGTCAGTCCATCTATTTCATGAGCAAAGCATTTATGAAGTTTCTGTCCGGAATGAAAAGAGCCAAGGTCAAAAGCACCCATTTTGTATTGTA
This sequence comes from Lepisosteus platostomus, assembly GCF_059453375.1. NCBI lineage: Eukaryota > Metazoa > Chordata > Actinopteri > Semionotiformes > Lepisosteidae > Lepisosteus > Lepisosteus platostomus. The sequence goes on from NC_142621.1 coordinate 35,059,210, forward strand.
TCTGATCCAGAAAAAAAACATGCTCATTTAAACGGGAAACTACCTCAGTACTCAAAAATTGCAGTCAAGATATCTAGGCAAATTAAAACATGTGGCTATTGCCCCTAGCTTGGGTTTGATTCTATACTGAAGGGGAAACCTTCTCGTGTAGATTGTACTCTGTGTTCTCATGGAGTTCAGCGCTGCCAGGACTCCTGGATGGGAATGGTAAGAAAGTATTGGAAAAGGCTACAAAGATGTTACTCTCCACACATCTTTCCAAATGAAGTAATAATAATAATAATAATAATAATAATAATAATAATAATAATTGCTTACACTTATATAGCGCTTTTCTGGACACTCCACTCAAAGCGCTTTACAGGTAATGGGGACTCCCCTCCACCACCACCAATGTGCAGCATCCACCTGGATGATGCGACGGCAGCCATAGTGCGCCAGAACGCTCACCACACATTAGCTATCAGTGGGGAGGAGAGCAGAGTAATGTAGCCAATTCATAGAGGGGGATTATTAGGAGGCCATGATTAGTAAGGGCCAATTGGAAATTTGGCCAGGACACCGGGGTTACACCCCTACTCTTTTCGAGAAGCGCCCTGGGATTTTTAATGACCACAGAGAGTCAGGACCTCGGTTTTACGTCTCCAAGGCAGGTGACTTTAAACAGACAAGCACACACAGACAGGGACCCAACACAGTAATTTGTGTCTATTTAAACAAAAATCAATCTACTTAAAGTTGGGTGTTTTGCTCCAAAACTGTGCTTCTGAAAAACAAAAAAATTGATTTTTTTGTAATCTGAGGCTTGCAGCCTGTTAAGCCGGTTAGGCATTATCACAGCAGAGCTTGTACTGAACCCATGCAATAAAAGGGCTCTTCAGCTGCAGTACATTCCAGCCACAGCAGAAAGTGCTTCATACTAAATAACTGTAAACCATCTCTTAAACATTTCCCAGTGGCCCTATACTGAAAGGTGATGGTTCCACATGCAATACCAAAACACCGCTGCAAGACACAGTTAAGATATACGGCCACAGGCCAGCAATGCATCACAATGAACGGACAGCTTACATTCCACTAAATAAAACCTTATGATTAATTCATACACGTTTAAAACCACTGAAAATGGCCATTCCACATTTTGACTGATATCAACCGACGTGGATTACAAGATGTACAAATGTCAAAATCTTCAATAGTACGTTTGTTCATAGAGCGCGTCACAGAAATGCATCATTCATTTGGCTTTAACTACACAAACCATTCTCCCTATCAGTAAAATCCCGTCGTGTTTTGAATCTAATGCACCTCATTTTAATTTACTTCAATGCGGAGCAGTGTGCCTGTAAATAATGATGACCACGTGATATCCTCGTTATTATTAACACATTCTCCATAACATATGATATCACAAGTAAGATTTAGGTATTTGTTTAAAAACAAGAGTTGGCATGGATCTCCAAAGACTGCTGGTTGTAGCAATGGACGTATTAAAAGTTCTAATTTACATCACAGAATAAGCTACATTTCCTGGTTTGCGCTGTGACATACTGCCTTCTTTGTCTCCGATTCAAAACTAGGCAACAAAACTTCCGTTGACATGAACCGGCCCAATTACATTGTAAACAAACGGGCTTGTGAATACACTCTTTTAATCCAATAGAAATACTGCTTTCGATTTCAAGACGGTTTTGACGACAAACACTATTCGTTAATTCTACATGCACACTGGAACATTTCTGTGGTAAAATGTGTGTCGCACAACCGGTACTCATTCGCTCGTACATTGCGCTACATTACAAGGACATTCTCGTGAACTTTCGCTCTTGCCCTTGGCTAGACCAGCGGATTGAGACATGGTGACCATACAGTACTTTCACAAAGTTCACAATGTTGTGCTTAATTTGGAATTTGTAAAATGTTGCGATACCATCGATTAATTTATTTTGTTGCCTACAGATAATGACTGGACTGAGAATTCGGGTGTGCAGTTCCCTCATACTTTAAATGTTACTTTTTTTCAGCAGTTTGTGAGGGAATAAATGGTTTCAAAGCAATTTAATTCACTCTATAGACTCTTTTACAAATTGTACTGTTAGAACAGAAAAGCAAGATGATTCCAATATTGCTGTAGCTTCACATCTCTCTGTGTAAAATTTAGTCGGAACAAGGCAATTTAAAAACAGTTAATTGCATGCTTGTTTCAGAGCACAAACACATAAAAAAAACTCCTAAAGAAACGGAAGAGAAAGATCGAAAAGCAAACAGAGACCGATGGGTACTGCTGCAGTAGGAAGTGCACTTGGAGACGAAGGGTTTAGTACAAACCCAGGCATTCAGCAATAGGTGGTAGACTGCAGGGCTAAAGTTGGATAGGCACCATACTAAATAGATTGCGAGTTAATATTGTTTTTTAGCAATTGATTGTGGCAGTTTAAGGAACACAATTCAATGCTAGATGTAAAACAAAATACAATAAAAAAAAGTGTACAACCTAGTTTTTATTGATTTCCAACTTGAAATAGTTCTGCTCTGCTCTGCTCTTTCATAAACATATCTTAAAAAAATCAACCTAAAAGTAGCTGAAACCACAAAATACAGTGGTCACAGTGGACACAAAACGAGGGCTGTAACAAAGATCAGGAGGAGCGATGGCAACCAAAATCACCTTTCTTCTCCGTCAATTAAAGCCGTAGGCCTCGATAACGTCACTTCCCAATGCCTTTAAAAAAAAAAAATCACTGTAAGCCCCTCGGGCGTCTCCTCCAACCCATGTCCACCTCGGGACCTACCCATGGATTTCTTCTGTTGGAGAGTCCTTGTCCCCTCACCCTACGGCCAGGGATCCAGGGGTCCGACTAAGCAAGTTAAGCCAGAATTCTTTCATCTTAAACTTTCATCAGATTTTTTCTAATAGAGCTTTGTTAATCCTCATGAACACTGCTTTAAACCACAGGCATAGTTCTCCCAACGAAAATTCGGAGATTTCAATCGGTCTGGGGTGAGATCTGTCTTGTGATTCGAATGCTGCTCACCCTCTGCCTTCTGGACATCTACGGATTCGTTAATATCAGCTCCTTAATCGGGCGTGAACCCCAGTCACACATGAACAACAAGCCCATCACCTGAAGCATGTGCTTCATTACTTTACCATGAACTCAATTCTAACCCTTCCTACACAATCATGTGTAGTTTACTAAACAACAAAACATGGGAAACTGCCAAGCTACCCTTGTGTTTGTCGATACTATGGGTAACACGGTGACCCACACATGATTTATTGACAGTGCTCTGCTCCACTACTGTCTGCCCCAAACTCGACTGTGCCCAGGGGCAATGGCAGCTCTATTAAACTGTCTGCGTCAGCTTTAACCATTCTGCTCAGGAAGGAGCCATTTTTCTGTTGTGGTCCAGCAGAGGATGTCTATTACACCACAACTTATGTTAAACTGTAAGAAGCTCCTGTCTCAATGTTCTGAGATTGGCCCTCTTGCAATTTAGAATACTGAATCTCACTAAAATAACTTTCTGAAGACACCGACCAGGTTAGCATTCAGTTTCGAACCAGTAAGTTTTGATATATTTTACTGCTGTATGGAGCACACTCACTATGAGCTGACAGCAAACTGGAAGCCTGTGGCCAGTTACATAAAAAAAATAAAGTACCATATTTTGGCTGAGGAGCCTCTTCTTGTATACACAATTAACTCCTACTAGCTGTATGTTTTTATCAGCACTCCTTGATTTTAAGAGTCGCAGAGTAACTTCAAACTAGTTAAGAGGAGAAAAAGCATGTTTAACGTAAGTTAAGGGGAAAAACGTATTCAATATGAGGAAATATAATAACATATATCTTAGTACAGAAGTTAGTACCATATCTAAGGGAGTTGGAATACATATTCAGTATCGTAGTACATGTTAATCAAGAGGAAAAGATCTTACTTAAGTGAAGTCAACACTCAAGGAGAAAAAAACACTTAAAACTAAGTTTAGAGCAAAAATAATTAGACTGTTATTAATGTAATCATGATTTCAATTAGTGCTGGGCAATAATTCGATAACGATAATTATCGCGATATAATTTTCCTAGATATAATTTTAACAAAAGTTTGATAAATGTTCGATATATATGTTTATGCTTTGCACACCGGGCAGCTAACGTGGTGTTGTTTACCCACACGGTGGTGGCTGACAGGATTGTAGTTAGAGTGGAGAAATGAGCGACACTGAAGCAAATGCAGTGCTGCCAACGACCAGCTCGAAGGATGATGACATCGTCGACAGAAAAGGTCATTCAACTTCGGTAATTTGGAGATATTTTGGCTTTTTAAGATCAGACATAAAACAGAGCACTTTAAACTTTGCAGTCTGTCTGAGCCATCTTCTATGTGTGTTTTGTCACACTGCAGTATTTAATTTTTCTATTAAGATATTTAATTTAGTAAATTTTACTCATCCATATTTTGACATTAAAAAAAAGACTTGAATACTCTCAACCTCAGATTTGTTTAATGTTTCTGCTGTTTGGCAAGTGTTTGTTGTGTTCTTAAAATAAAGAGTTGTTTAATTTACCAATTAGCTGTCTGGTTTCTTTAACTTTCACTCAGGAGAAAAAAATCTGCCTTTAAACTTGAAAGACATTTATCGTGATAATTATCAATATTGACTGATATTAACATTTTTATCGTGATAATGTTTTTGGCCATATCGCCCAGCCCTAATTTCAATATACTGATTTTTTGGTATCTGAGAATTTGCATTAATAATTACAAATCACAGTGGTTCTCAGTTCCAGAGTACCCATCTCTTCTGGGTTTTGTTCTATCTGGGCCTTTATCACAAGTGATAATTGCTGTAACTGATCAACTAAAACCTATTTTGGTTGATAGTAGTCATCCACAGAATAAGAACTAAAGCAGTACTGGAAATTACACAATATCCGTATTGTTTAACTCAAAGTGAAGTATTCACATCCAATTTAAATATTCTCTCAATACACCACGAGTCCATTTGTGAAGAAAAGGGTGAAAACAATCTCAATGCAACTCAGTTTAAAAAATAAAAAATAAAAATCCATCTCTTGGCCTCCTAAAAGGGATCCTGGACAAAGTCAAGGAAGGACAGCTTGTTTAGACATGGATGCAATCCTGACCGATTCTGTACAGACCTTTGTTCACAGAGGAGGACAGCAGTCTAGTCATGATTGCAAGACACTGTCATTTCCAGCAGCCGCAGACACAGGGCCAACAGTGGAGGTGGGTAAGGATTCTTTACAGGCTTAAAGAAAATGCTGGGGCAGCAATAATGATTGTCAATGCTATGAGCATAACAGCACAGAGGTTTGCTGGTGATCTACATTTACTGGCAAGTAAAAGGCAGTTAGAATACATAAGTAGTTCATAAATGGATGCAGCTTTAACAACACCCTATCCAAAAATACATATTTTCTGTTGCTGTCAGATCATAGATGTTTTCTGCCGCCCTTGCTGGGCTACCCTGGAGATGTGCAACTTCCTTGGATTATCCACTTTCTTAGCACAATGTTTCCAGGTACTAAAACCCACAAAGAAAAACAGACTGCTAGAGCAAAGTTCATAGAGGTGATTAAGAAGAATACACAAGCCCTTTGTCCAGAAAGGAAGACCGGTGTCTGTGCCACCTTGAGTTAAATCATTAATAAATAAAAGGTCCTTCACATAAAGGAGGAATCATATTAAAGATTAATCTCAATTCTGCAGAGACAATTCTGTTTTCCAGCAGAACTGCGTCATCCAGGTAAATGAAGATCCTATAGTCCACAATCAATTTTTTGTTTTTACTTCTTTGTATAACTGAAAATTTATGGGGATGGTAATGTACACAGGAAAGATGTCTGGACAGTACAGTGGGGGTTTACATTTGTTTTAATTTATTGAGTTGCACACAATCGATGCAAATTACAGAGGGATTTATCAGAAAACAAAGAAACTTGCCATGCATTCTTTTGGTGGACACCTCATAAAATTGGTCCTTTCATATCTGCCGATGCCTTATTGGAAACTCTACTAAAAATCTGGGTTAAATTCTTTAAGGGGGAGCTTGTAGAAAATTCATTTCTATGAGCACCAGAAGATCCATTTCTCAAAGTTGAAGACTGCAGTTGCTCACTGTCAGAATCCTGATTCAGAGCGGGGAAAACCCTTTTCCTTTATGTGGCAAATACTCAGCTGCTAAGAGGCTTAAGCAAGTCAACAGAGAATTATAGAATAAATCTGTCTCAGCAGAACTAAAAGTCAGACGCATCCTACACCACAGCTCTCTGCTGCACACAGATGGATGGACAGCACAGGTAACCAACACCCAACAACCAGAGAAAAAGTCATAAGTTAAAGTTCAATCAGCTGGCATGTGAAGACTTAAAGTACACATGTGGTCTATAGCACAGCCCATATGCTTTGCCAGCTTAATTTATCAACTTATCATATGACCTAGCAGACAGACTTCATATGACCACACTTTAGAAAGTTATCTGCATGCAATTTAAAACGGCTTTAGGCTTTCTAATTTTTATTCACCACAAAGAAAGACTTTCTTTGGGTTCTGTTACCCTTTATGGCCAGTCAGGACTTGAAAGGCCTGCCAGTAGAAAGGATCTAATCCACTCCAAACCTGGGCTTCAAAGAATGACCTGGGGGCATTAACCTGCATAAATCTCTTTTGTGAAGTATTGTACATCATCTCTTCTTAACATTTCAGAGCACCGTTAATAACCCAGCGGTGAGACAGATGCCCATATGGAACCATAGCAAGAACCAGATCAGGACTAAAAGAATCGTGCATGAGGGAAAAAAAAGAAAATATACAGCACAACAAGAGTCACTTGAAGTGTGAGAAACAGAGAACTTAAACTAGATACAAGATTCATATACAAGGCATATGTACACATATGTGGACAGAAAATAGGTACAACTATATTGGCAGGAGGAGCACACAGTTCACAGTTTGGGACTGTTCATTTTTCAATAGAATCCTCTTAATATGAAAGCAGAGCTATATTAAACTCTAAAATACAAGGTGAGCTGCAGATAAGCTGTAAGTACTACTAGAGCACATCCACTAAACAGTGGTGGTTTTACATTTCTAAACTTGGCTTTGAAGAGTATCACTTTGTTTCGAAGGAGACCTCCCCTCCTCAGTGTCAGGTTAAAACCTCTGTACTATGTGCTGAAGAAAAACCCAAACGTCATTCAGGCAAGTGGCCCAGCAGGGAGAACAGGAACTCTGGCTGAGTGATGGAAGAGGAGGATGACAGCTGCCTTTCACCACATCTTCTGTGCGGCTGAGGCTTCCAGTGGCTGATATGCACTGAACACAAGTTTATGCAAACAGGGTAAGAGTGTGTTTGCTTCATGAAGTCTAATGAAACAGTAGTTTAGTCACTAAATATTTCAGTGTTAAATGCAAGACCTGCAGCTATCTCCCTGGATGAGTGACCTTAAATGCTGAATAAAGTTAAGTTTAAGAAAAGGCAGCCATTTCTGTGCTGTCACGGGTGACCAACAAGCAGGTGGCTCTGCTAATAACACACCCCTCTCGCAGCAGAAGCCGTTTCACATCACGAACGGCCAGGCGTCTGTTTGAATGCATCTTCTCTTAGCAGCCTGCCAATACTGTATGTCCTAGAGGAGGTGAATCTAATTATTCTACAGCCCAATGACCTGGATACTTAGCTTCCAGTGATAGCGGCCTACAGAAAATGGAGGAAAACAAAAACAAGCCCCACAATTGTGAAAGAAGGAAGACGTGGCCACATGTGGAGAGAAAGTATGAGCCACAGAGCCGTCTGGAAAAAGGACAGATGCCCTCAGGGAGAGGGAGACGCGCAGGACACACTGTGGCACTTTCAGTTGCCATGGTTTTAGCAGGCCTAGAACATATACTTGCTATTTATGTTATGCATATTCTGCTTTGACATGGTTTCCAAAGTTTTTACCAAGATTCAGCAACACCTCACTGCTCAGCTTTAACTAGATATTAGATATTTACCAGATGCATTATAATGTGGACTGCCACCACCACAAAATCACTACCAAGCAGCTCAACAGAAAAAATTAGGCCTCAGGAAACAACCCAATTTGCTCTCCAATTTAAAACAGCACTCCCCACTGCACACTCCCAGAGACAAACCACAAGTGGCTGCCCAAGGGTCTTCAAGGAATCAATTATCTCTATTTTTTTCTTTCCGATTATCTCCTGATATATTGGTCACAAGGCTGAAAGTGCATCTTCTCTTGGAGGAAATAATATCAAAGCACCCAGCTGAGATAATCAAGGGTTCAATACTGAAGGAGGTGTCCTATAGACCTGGCTTGGCCACTCAGCACTGCAATAGGTGCCCAGGGCAAAGAATGATTCCATTTGCCAACACCTCCCTTACAATTCTGTTCTTTTCACAGACAAGATGCATTAAGCAAGTGCAGGATGTGACTCTCCCTCACTAGAGTTCATATAGTCATACAGGGTGGCTGCACAAAACAATTCTACTCCTATGAACATGTCTACAGAGGACAAAAAAATGAGAGGAAGGGCTTTTTTCCTGGAAACTCCCGTCTCCACTCACTTCCTCTGTTTCAATGAAGGTCATCATGAGAAAGTCAATGCAATGTGGAAGAGCTTTCAATCAAAATACAATGAAGCTCATGCACTCTCTCATTAGCATTTTTGCTATTTATTGAGGCCCAGTATTGCTACCATGGCTGTCCTAGGCAAAGTACAGAGTCAGTGCTAATGATGCTGGGATTCTTACACACAACAGTCATTTTGCTTCAAACGCAAATCTACAGCCTTGCACTTGTACATTTTCAATCTACGTCTGAAACAAAATTCACGAATGTATTAAATGTAATGAACTGTTTCATTTAAGTCATTTTTTAACAGCAACGCCTCTTCTAAATATACACCTGATCATCTTATCAAGTAGTAGTTAAGCTGTTCCTGTGAATTGGCTCACATTTGAACAGGATGGAACAGAGACACCTGTTCTTGCAACTGTGGAATAGTCTAGGAAGAATTCAAATTACAGCAGCAAATTACTCATCCAACCATCGACGCACAAGGGACAAACACATACTGAAAACCTGACAGTACAGGTAAGTCAGCTTCATAACTTCAGGTGAATCTAAAAATTAAATTGTAGCTTATAATGACTGAAATCACACACTAGGTTTTTCGTCAGCCACAGCAAATGTCCCCACAAAAAAAAATTTGTGGCACACAAAAATTGCTTTATCAAGGCATCCGCAGATATAATTCTTGGCTCCCAAAGCGCATTCAGAAAGGACTCATTCTTTCACACACAGAAGCCAAAAAAAAATCATTACATAACTAGCTTTTTAGTGGGTTTCCAAGAGTTTTTTTTTTGGTGGAAAATAAGCACAGGTATTGTTTCAGTATTTACAGAGGTCATGTGGGGCTTGGAGGGAGAACAGCCCTCTGGAGAAAAGAAGGCATGATTCAAGGGTGACACCACATGAATAACAAAAATATTGTATCCGTGGCCCCGGTACAGTATTGGAGGCTGCATCTCCACATGCACAGCAACAACATAAAGAGTGCCTTTGTTAACCAAGAACAACGCTCTCTGCAATGGAGGAACGGCCCAGGGGAAGCTGGCCTGAGGGAGAAGTGCACTCACATAACAACCCAGGTGAAAGGGGAAATTTCAGCTGAGGCTGGTTGTTTCAGAATACCTAAAAATAGACCACTGAACTGTCAACTTCTGCATTTAATGGTAAAAGGACAAAATTACTAGAAGCCAAACTACATTAACTTTCATAAACTTCAACTACACACAGAGCGCTCAATCCAACATCATTCATACTTTTTTCTACCTTAAACGTGCACAGACAGAAAAAGCTTTTGAAATATATTAGGTAATTACAAGAGTGGCAGTGCAGTGGTTGGCACTGCTGCTTCACAGCACTGGGGCCGTGGGTTTGATGGGGTGCTGTCTGCATGGAGTTCTCAAAGTGCTCCAATTTCTTCCCACAGGCAAAAGACATACTTGCAGGTCAACCGGCTTCTGGGAGTGAGTGTGTGTAGTGTGTCTCTGTGCCCTGCACTGAACTAGTGTCCCATCCAGGGTGTACCCTGCCTTGTGCCAATTGTTTGCCAGGTTCCCCTGTGCCCCTGAAAAGGATAAAGCAGATCAAAAATGGATCGATGGAGGTATATCCATGGTATAAGGTTTCAATCTGATTAATGCAGGAATATAATTATTAATGAGAAATTATTAAAACAACATTACAACTGTCCAGACTGTTGTGCCATTACTGTGGCCACACAATCCTACAGCAGCGTTGCCAAAGATCCTGGCAGCTACTACTCTTGAAGAAGGAACTTCAAGTACTATGGATAGCGCTGCAACTCGCATGACAAGACGGTGACGAGTTTCTGGACTCTAACAACCTGGAGGTGTTGTGAGGCGTTTTTACGCATCCCTCAGCAATGGACTAGAAACACTAGTCTATGCATGCAGCTGCTCACACAGCATATCCTACAGGCCCAGCTATGAAGCCCAGCATGTCATGTGATATCACATGTAAGGAGTATGAGTGCCAAGATTAAAAAAAGATGTAAATTTCACAGGTAAATTATGGTATTGAATTTACCAAATACTAAATTAGCAGATTACCTCAGTAGACAACAGAACAGTGTATTGCCAGAATACATCATTTAAAGAGCAAAAGCGCCAATTAATGGTTTCTGCCACAGCTGTGACAATCACATCCTTAAGGTTGAGCCCCATTTACAAAGACACAGGTTGCACTATGCTTTTAATTTTAAAAACTGCACACTTCATGAGACCCGATTTTCACAAAATAAAGCTTTTTCCACCTCAATAATCCCTTAGAAATCACCACAAGCTGGTAAATATATGCAATGTTAGTTAACACCAACTGTCTTGACACTGTTGCTATGCAAGGTTAAAAAAATAATGTTTCTGAGCTGTAAACAGGGCAGTGTGGCATCTCGCTCAAACTGGCTCTGTGAAGTGAGAGAAAAAAAGCAAACGACAGCAACTCTGGTTTCAGGTGCAGTTTCAAGTCTTCACTCTTTTTTTTTTTACTCTGCTCATTTCTTTGGAAAGGTGCTAACGTGTAAGAGATGGGAATGGGGTCATGGGTAGGATGGGGCTGAAAAATATCCTCGGGTCAGGTCAAGAATAATGTCCCACTCATTCCTTTCCAAGCCCCAAACTCTGAGGGTGCCTTCTCTCAGCTTCCCACCTTTTTTTAAAGTGTGGAAACTTCAACTTCACAACACAAAAAAAGTCCAACAAATAGCGCAGGAATGCAATTCTAAATACAGTAGCATATGGGAGCAGCAGAGTGCAGAGGAGCCCCTCTTAATATTAAGAACTGCCTGCTAATGTTTAGTCTCTTCTTAAAATCTTTTTTACATCCTGTCACATCCCTGTATCACCCCCGAAGGTTTCTCTGGGGGTGCTGGTATCGGACAACAAAACATACTCCTGGCTCAAATGTGCAGCATTTGATATACTCAGAAGTTTAAACATTCTGAAAAGAAACGGCCATTCTTGAGACAACTGCTTCGCAAGTAAATTGGTAACTCTTTATGACACAGGGGTGTGCATGCACAACCTTTTGATTAACAGAGCCAAGCCAGTCAGATCTCATGATACATTAGATGAGCTGGGCAGAAAATAAAGAGTAAAAATATTGTCAGGAGGAACACACAGTGCATAATGTGGGACTGTGGATACTGTACGAATGCAATATACTAAACTGCTTTAGTGAGCGAGACCATGTGCTTCCATTAACCGACATCGTGTTACTTTAGTTTTGCCCCACATTTTACATGCATCTGCCCTGCTGTGAAGAATGAGTTTTACCGAAGGCCAAGCTGAAGCTGAAAGGGCAGAGGCCAACATCACAAGCTAAAAGATAGACGAGAAACGCGAGTGTGGTTTCTGAGGAGGTTTTCGATTTCCAGACACAAACAGCAAGGGAAGCAGCGTGGTAGGCCTCTGGCTCGCTCACAGGAACAAAGCCTCATGTGACCTGAAAGCAATCCAGCTTCCAAGACTGATTCTTCCCTTGGCGTTAAGGCCTGCGGGCGCTAGCTACTCAATTCTATTTGGCCGCCCAGCTTAGCAGCGGTCAGCCCCTGGCAAAGCCACTGTCTTATTTATTTAGAGTCCTGTCCAGGCTGCAGTTTCATGAAGGGGAATTTTGAAGCTTTCAGCATGAACATTAGCAGACAGAAGGTTTAAATCGGACATGCTTTCTGTTGATTAATAAGAGGTCACGAAACAGCACAGGATCAAAACATCGAGCAGAAGAGCATTCTCAGCCTCCTACTACTACTCTGGCTCACATTCCAGCTGGCAAAAACACAAAGGACTAACTTCGGCAGTTCTGCAGAACTTCTGGGACAAATGCTTTCTAAAGCACATTATTTAGAACAGCCACAGTTAAGTATGCCAGTTCTTTCAGCACAGGGGAGATATGTACCAATTTCAATCCAGGAGAGCCCAGTTTCTGCTCTCTTTCCTTAGACAATGGGCAGGGACTTCCTCACAAATTCCTTCAGCTCCGTAGTACAGCAGGATCGCAGCGTAAAAGTTATTTTATTCAGGCTTCCTCATTCCTCAGCGCATTTCCAGTTGAAAATGAAAGGCATGTCATCAGAGAATGAGAACATAAACACAGCACTGCCAAAGAAAAAATGGAGACCGAGTTGAAACCGAGTTGTGTCTGGGAGGAGAGCTTTATTTAGAGCGGAACTGCAATACTATTTTAATATTTCAGGGTTAGAAAGAATCAGCTTTGATAAGTGCATTTAAAAGCGTAATAAACGTAAAATATACATGGTAACTTGTAAATTGGATTTTTTACACCACAAAATAGATAAATTATCCAGGTATGTGCAATTCAGAACAAGGCAACAAATGTGGGCGGTCCTACGACACTGTAAACAAGCAGGCTTGTGAATACAACTTTTAACCCAATAGAAACATTGTTTTTTATTTCAACACAGTAGTGCCACCAAAACCTACTTGTTAACTCTGCAGGCAGATCACAGTGGAACATTTCTGCAGTGAAATGTCTGCTGCATAACATTAGGGGTGTAGGTCATAATTGCTGCTGGTAGCCCAGAAAGAGGAAAAAAAAAGGTTTCTAGATCTATCCATCCAACACTTTCTACACTGAAAAAATACCTAAAAACTGGCAGGGAGAGGCAAAAAGCATGTTCATGAAATCATGCAGTGAACACAGCAGAGGAAACTAACTGAAATGTTGGGGTTTTTCTTATTTATTATATCCCTAGATAAGCAAAACGTTTCATTAAAGCATCTCATCAGAAAATAATTTAAACACTGAGAGGTATGTACCAAGAGACAGACACTACTGGACAAACTGGTGTGGTCTGTAGAAAAGCAAGAAAAAAATTGCCGAATCAAATACTCAAGCGTCTTCTGCCCAACGACAGTGATATTATTAATAGTAGCAATAATCATCATCATCATCATCATCACTTTTATTTATGTAGTGCCTTTCCAAACTCAAGGACACTCTATATAGTGAAAAAGAAAGAAAAACTATAATACAATCAGACATAGACCATAGTAAAAAGGCGAGCTTTGAATTTAGATTTGAAGAGAGTCAAAGTATTTGTCTCTCGAAGAGCCGGAGGAAAGGCATTCCATGAGAATGGAGCAGTCACCAAAAGCCGGAGATTTAGTCCTAGGTACAGCGAGCAAAGGATCAGAGCTGAATAGAGCTTACAGGAGGGAGTATTAATATGGAGGAGTTCAGAGATGTATGATGAAGCCAGATTGTTTAAAGCCTTAAAAGTCAATAACAAGAACTACTGAGTACGTGACTTTATAAGCAACCAATCTAGAGATTTACATTTAGGAGCAATACATCGCAGTAAAACAATGCCCGTAGTCTGATCTTCTGACAAAGTTAATTTAGATTGTCAACATACTTATTTTTCTTTAAAATTCCTTTAAATTCAAATTTACATTTTATGAACTGTGATTTAATTCAAGTCTTCAAGATGACTACTAATCTGTCTGCTATGTCATACTGAGCCCCAGCTACAAATCAGAGTTTGTGTGAACATATAAGGGGAACAGGAAGAGGAACAGGATGCATCATTTAGCCTCTTGAGTTTCATGGCTATTTTAAAAATGTGTGTCATTGTGCATCTCCTATTATGGTGCTATAACCTGAATTAACACTGGGGATCTCTGAACAAATCTGCCTGTCAATGATTAAAAAATTGCTAAAGATGTAGCAAGAAATCACACACACCAAAGAAGAAATCAGAAAAAACATCCCTTCCTGGCAGCTATTTATTTTCAATCTCGCAAGAAAGGTTGCCCACAGCTCAAGAGTTTTGATGCTGAGTGTTCTAGGTTTCTTTAAATAGAAGAATTAGCCACTTAAAATCAGGTAAAGGGGATAAAGGTAAATGGTAAAACCATTCATTTATAAAACTAAGCCTGACTAGAGAAATCCCCCTTCAGAAGAAGGGCTGCTTTCTACAAGGGACCTCAGGACTCCGCTGGCAAGGATCCTTACCCTGTACCAGATCACAGGCACACATCCCAGAACCTGGAACCCTCGTGCTCAGTATATAACCCAGCAGCCTGATCAGAACTGAAATATCCGAGGACTTTAACCATTCACATTGCAGGCTGGGCCCCGGAGTCCGGTGACGGTTCAGATCTGAGCCATGCCCTTTAACTGGCTGGGAGTTTCCACGGCAGTGGCAGGGGTTTGGGGTAGGTTCGATGATGGCCAAGGGTATCCTCAGCTGCCCTCCCTCAACACCCTGCAGCTGACCGGAAGCTTTGTGGTCCGACGACACAATCCCTGGGGACTGTGCTGCCCACTCTTTCTGATAGCCAAGCTCTGCTGCTCACACTGGGCCATCGTTCCAAAACAAAGCCACAGTCACAGGACACGCACAAATATTCTGTCTCTTTCTTGCTTGCATGGGGGTTCTAGCTGTAGGCCCATTTTACTAACAATGGGCAATTCTAATTCAGAAGTATAAAGATAACACTAACACTAACTATCATTAGCACTTTTCACCTCAGCAAAACGATCAGGTTTTCAGGTGCAAGATCCAATAAAGATTATGCCAAGGCTGCCTGGGCGGACAGGAGCAGCAGAGGCTGAAGCACAATTCAGTTCCTGATATGGTCTAGTGTTCCCAGAAGGAAAAGCTGGGCAATGGCCACATACAGCTTATCAGCAAATGGGACCTGTACGGTGATGAGACTGTTGAATTAGTAAGAGAAATCCCATTTCCGTCATTTGATCTGGGAACAGGTGCCAGACCTGAAGGAAAGTAATTCTAAAGGTAAGAGCACAGTCACAGCTTATGCAGTGTTTAAAATTTTATATCTGTCTGGTCCCAAATTCAGCAAAGTGAAAGTGCTATGCTGTAGCTGCATGACCATATCAACTGACCAGAGTAACACCATGCATAGTCAGACAGCTTGGTCACCAAGAGGGAGGGGATTGGAAAGACACTGCTGTCAAAAGGCTTTACAAACAGAGCAGGACAGCAGCAGCAGGAAAAAAACCTCGCTGAGGATTGTCCTTCTGCTACGAGTCTGGTGGCTGCAGAAAATGTACAATTGATGGAAATGGAGAAGAGGGAAAAAAGAAGACTGCTTTAAATTGCTGCATTAAAACATTAGTCAGCAAATTAATGAAAAGGAATTTCCAGTACTAAATATATCTGGCTGCCAAGTCTAAAAACCCACTCCCTTAAATGCTTATGTCTCAAATGAAAAGGCTGGTAAACCCTCAGAAGAGTTAACAGCATGCCTTTTTTGTACATGAAAAGGGCACTTGAATCCTTCCACCCAGCTTAAGGTTATGACCCTCAAACAAAAAAGAGGTTTTAAAAAAAAAGATCAAAACTGTTCTCCAAATCCAAGCTTTTAAACTTATGGAAAACAAATGCCACTGGATGATGAGTATCCAAGATTGTTTACAGTGCTATTGCACTATGCCCAAAAACAACAGCTCTTTTTCAGAAGGGAATAAGGAGATTATTATACATGATGACAGCAGCAAAAAGATTCACAGTCCGATTCTTGGAATTTGCCTTCAGAGAGGCCAAAGATCCCCTTTCCTGTGCTGAGCTTCCCAGGAATCAAATGTACACACAGCCTGGACAGCCTCACCCTGTCTCTACCTCTGCACCCTCCCCTCAGTCATTCTCACTGTCCTGACTGCCGCAGGCTGCCAAGACTGCTATTTTGTGGGCTGCAGTGTGCTCCACAAAAAGACTCTCAAGGGCCAGGCAGGTTGAAGCTTTGAAATCTCTGTATGCCTGACCGGAGGAGGGTCGACTTCATTCAAGTACCCCACAGAGTTATAATACTGCTTAACACTACAGCCCACTGAGCTGTAAAGCACATTTTCCTGAAATACCCTGCCAAAAAAACGAATGATTGTTTCAGCTATCCTGATCAATAAATCTACTGCAGCAATAGTGATAAAAAGGAATCACTGAAAAGTCTCTCGGAGACCTAATAAGAATCCTGAAAGGAAATTGTGTTGCACCTCTGAAAGCTGTATTACACAAAACACGTGGTTTCTGCATGCTATAAATTCAGCAATGCAGGACAGATTAAAGTGGAAATTAGTATTGCAGTTGACTTTTCTACAGTGTATCCACAAAGAATAATTTATTTTGTCACCCTTGCATGGCTGATTTGCATTTTTGGACATGTGCCTTAATGCAGTTATGCTCGTGTAACACGTATAGCACAGCTGACAACAGTGGTCAGTTGTTGATGATCTCTAACCCCCGAGAAGAGTTGTGTGAACAGCATTTACTGTGGGGAGAAGTGCAGCCACAAAGCGTTGGAGATCATGTGCTATTTTGTTTAGAAAACATTTACCATTTGTTGATTACACCAAGCTATTGTAAAACAGCAGGAAATTAACGAAGAAGTGTAGTAATAGGATCCTTGAACCGAAATGCTTATGAGTTTCTTCACAGTAACTTAATAGCCACCTGAACGATGCCATCTGTAAGGCCTGCATTCATTGTGCTGCAGACCTTACTGAACCTCTTTCCCCAATTAAGGGTTTATACTTTTTGTGTAACCACAGAGACTGCTTTACTTCCTCGTCCCTGTAAAGAATCCCCCAACAAAGACGGCCGTCCTGAAAATGAGAGAGTTCCATCTTGGCTTTTACAGGCTGTGGAAAGCAGAGAATGAAGTGCGGCTGCGCTCACTGGTACCACAGACCCTTTCAACCCATGACAATGACAGATGCAAAGACAACATTGCACAGCAACTATCGAAATTTGAAACGACGCCCTCTTCGTTTCAGAGCTTACATCCAAGCTCAAGGGTCTCGTCAAGCCTTCGGTATTCTGCATCATTCCCACAAGTCTCCAAAAATGCTTTCAGGAAACATGCTTTCCTCAGACGTCCTGCAGTGGGAAAGCACGCTGCAGTAACCGGTTAAGAATATGACTGGAGGTTGTCTTAGACCACAAATGACCAAACTGCTAAGAGTTGCTAGAAAAAGCGGAACCATGTAACATCACTGCACACACAAACATACACATCTGTGAAGGACGTGACAATTTCAAGAATAACCCTGTCCTTGTTTCATATGGATTATTCCTGAACTTAAAAACGGCATTTAAAGGCACTTTTAAACTACTTCAATACCCTCAGAATCAAATTCACTCTGGTTGCATCTATGAAACCCCAAGCTCTACAACAAGGCAGATTATTTACATAAGGGCTTCCCCCCCGCCAATTAAAATTTGTATGTTGCAAAGTGGACTTTCTCACTAAAAAAACTGCTGCCTTGAGGTTTTGCGCCGATAAAAAAAAAAATAGACAAGAATAAACCAGAGGAGATTTCCAATACAGCATTTTGGTCCTAAACTGTAACCCGCTCATTAGGTTGAAGTAACTATCAATGCTGAAGAGGCTGACAGAAATATATTTCACTGAAAAAGTTTCGCTGAAACACATCACCATTAAAAAGTGCCTCTCAAGATACATGTTCATAAAAGCACACCTTGCATACTAATTAGCACTGAAAGAAAAAAAAAATCTTATTGCTTATAGCTTTCTGTAAATGCAGTCTAGAAATTCAGATATAAATCCCCAGGTTTTGGGGGCAGAAATAACGCCAATTTGATGGTAAAAAGTTCAGTTTAGAGACATGTCCTTGTCTGAATACCACCGGCAGCCTCTAACTCCTTCACAGCAAATAATCACTTACATTATTCTTTCATAATCAATTTACCAAATGGTAGAAGCTTTGTGCATTTATTTTTCTGTATGCATAAAATACTGCCATCTTTTAACTAAAAATTATGTTTTCTCCCCCCTGCCCTGAGTGAAAAAACAATAATTGATTTGATCTTCAAGGTACTAATATTTCTTTCTTCTGAAAAAATATTTATTACACACTAAGAGGCCTGTAAAGGAAAGCAGACCTGAAGCTTAATTACTAACCATCCTCTCATGTTTCGTTTTTGAGAACATAAAAGAAACCAAAATAAGAGACTGAGTACTGTTACTGAACAATTTAAAGTGAACTGAAAAACATTGTCTTCTTCTAAGGCTGTCCATGTAACTACAAAACCCATATGACAGTGATTACAACGCATGTATAATAACTGTAGTGGATACAAGGGAAGAGGTTAACTTGGGCGTGTCCAAAATCACTTCCTAACCAGTTTATGCCAAGAAGAAAAGCAGATCAGCATTGCGAATAAACTCCATAGCCTTCCAACTCAGCAGAAACAATCCAAGAAAATGACTAAGTGTAACTGTGTAGCTGGCAGCTCTCTCCAGCTGTCTGCTGGCTGGGAAGATAGTGGTGATGTGTCACTGAACAATTACATCATCATCTCATGTTTTAACATCACCAGAGAGGGGGAGCACAGTCACAAAGCAAGGCAAAACGGCCTCAAGAACTGGACACCGAAACCACAATACTGAGACACTCATCACGTGTTGTCAAGGCAACAACACAGAACCAAGAGGCCTAGCCATTTGTGAAGACACTTTACAGCCTGCTGCAGCACAACTGCTTTGCAAAGCTGATCTCATTGAGTTTGCAGCAGCTACACCTGAACTTTGAGCTGAGCCATAATGCCACTTAGACACATAAACCGCAGTGGGGAAACACTATTCTCAATTAATGAGTCATTTTAAATTGATTTTTTTCCCCCCATTTTTCTGGAAGCTACTTTTGCTGGAAAGGTTGTCAGAGTTGTACACGTGAAACAAGGGCTGCATGGCCCATTTTGCTCATTCCGTTGCCTGTAACATATTGATCTGAGGATTTTTTTCTTGCCATTTCATGAAAGATACCAGGGAAACAACTCGGAAAGATAGCACTGCAAGACAGTTTGTTCCAGACCCTAACAACTATTTGTGTTAAGATGTTTGTTTTAGCCCTCCAAGCCCACATTTTCTACTTTGATAACTTTAGTAAGCAATTTCTTCAAACTAGACAAAACAAATATGGCAGAAGAAGAAATATTTTAAAATACATCACATCCAGATCCTCAAGGTCTTTTTCCCCCCCAATTTTAACCAAGTTAAAAAAAACATACATATGCAACGAGAGCATTTCAGGTAAAAAAAGACAATGCCAAAAGCATTCCTAGCAGGTTAGTGAAAATGTCAGAACTCACTGCTTTCTGACATGCAGATGAGTGGATGTCATTTAAGTTTTGCCATTTGCTTATCTTTGCAGTTTTATAAATGTAATTGAAATGCTCCGACAGAATCTTTTTTTTTCCCCAGCAGCCATGCCTGCAGCTGTAAAACCACACATACCCACATGAAGGAGCCTGATCAGGTTTGTTCTAAGTGTCCGGTTAAAATTTAATCAGGCCAGGAATGAAAACTGCTGAATTGGTGAACCTAATTACACTAAGTGATTGCACCACTAGTGTCCATCTATGTCCAGATCAGAACACATAAAATAAAGCTCATCACGCTTGCCAGAAAGGCTCGGACATCAACGAGCATTATTAATAAAGCTGCATGTCGATTATTTGACTACGCTATTTGATTTCTTGGTTTCTGCATTTGCTGGGAGGGGGTTATAAAGGGACTAACTGGACAGAGCTTTAATTTTGATTTCTGAGTTTGGGTATTCGTAATCAAGAAATTGTGTGATATCATGAAAACCACCATGCAAGCTAAAAAGCAAAGTATTTGATCAGGGACTCTTCTCGCTGTGTTCAGGAGTCCACACAGTCTGTCACGTCTTGGTTCTATAACTGTGGAGGTCACAGCCTTAGTCCAGCCCTACCCCAGGAATAAGCAAATAATTGCTCCATGCTGTACTAATAACTGCTGCCAAAATCATAAAGCTTCTTTCTTAATTTAGTCAGAATTTGTGCTTCATACCAGGCTTGAGGCACAAGGGATACACTGGGCAGATGAAATTATGGAAAGTATGAGCAGACTATTGAAGGAAGTAATGAATCAAACTGTCATCTCAATCCAAAACTATTCAGTCCACCAAAAATAGTACCTACCAGCTTTATCAGGATGCAGTGTTCGTATTCTGCTAAAACTATAGCATAAGGTTAATCAAGCATTTTCTTCCGGAAAAGGGCATCTTTTGCATCAATTAATGCTTATTCAATGTCACAGAACTCTAAACCTGTCAAATTAGACAACATATTTGCTCAATAACTGAAAAAAAAAAAGATAATAGCTCCCTGAGCAAAGGATTCAGTCTGTATTATAATCTAATTAAATGTACAGAAGACCTAGTGTCAAAACTGTTCTCTGTCCTTTTTATTAATGTCTTATTTTAAGATATGGGGGCTCCACATTGATTCAGGCTGTTAAATAATATGAAATGTATCCTAAAGCCAAACCTTCAGGGCAGTGCAAAGCCACACACAGCATCTCTCCGGAGTCTCACCGGGGTGTATGAATCTAGCCAAGCACTGCACATACAGGTAAACCTCAACATGCCACATAACCTGGATTTCTGCAGCTTACTGGATACCTGCTAGACTTCACAGTATGAAATCTGACAGCTTGGCTTCACTATCCCCATCCCTGGAAAGCAATGTGAAAGGAGATGCCCCGTCTGTCAACGACAGTCTTCTCCTCATCCAGGGATCCACTCAGCAAAGCACCACTTCCTTGCATAGCATAATAATACATCAGCACCTATGGACACAGATGCTTAAACAATTTCAACGTGTAGTAGGAGCTCTGAGAAACTGTACTGCTCCATAATGAGCCTAGACAGGGGTGACCAAGCTCTTAAAACTCCCAAGGCTTAATTGGTGGGAATTGCAGACTTTCTTTCTTCTAACATTCTAAGAATAACATGCACTTTCACTTCCTAGGACATAAAACCTTCATAAAATGCAAAAGAGAAAACCAATCCAGGGCATTTGCACTACTGTGATTACTAAAGCCCATGTGCCACTTGTAGCAAAGCCAAAACCAGTACAGGCTGGAAACTAACTGCCTTGATTCAGATGGAGGGCTGGTTCCCACAGGGCAACCAATAAGCACAAGATCTCCCATCTGCCTCTGATTGGTCTAAAAATGACAAGTGCATGAAACATGAAATGATTCCCATTCTCCTTGGTAATGTTGTTTGTTAGTAATCAAAATACAGAACTGTGTATGCAAGTTTCTGCTGCTACTGCCATTATGCATCATGTCTGAGTACAGAAGAAGCTGTGGGGTGGCTGTGATTGTGGCTTTTGAGATTTAGTTGAGCTGGCAAGAGCTGACATCCACAGAGTTGCACTGAACAGCCATACGGTACTACAGCATTCATGAAGGATTAAACAGGGAATACAGCAGCAGATTCTCATATGGGCTGTGATAAAGGCAATCCTAAAATACCCAAGTGCAAAATTTTCCATCAGTAACCCCACTATAGAGCAGATAAGGTGCAGAATAGAGAAACTGGTAATCAATAGAATTCAGAGAGAAATTAAGGATGGCAAATTGTGTAACACCAGAGACATTAACCAGGTCACACTCGGGTCTTATGAGCAGTGCCATGTGATATTTTAATGCCTATATAGTCAGGACCTTGAGTTAATATCTCTTCTGAAGGAAGGCCCTGCCTATAGCACTAGGAGCTGTCCAAACCAATGTCCCAGCATGGTGACATTTTGTTCCAGTGGGAAGAGAGCAAATTACTGATCCACCTGTACAACAGCAAACCTGGCTTTCCTTAGAGGTCACCCAGTCCAGTAGTAACCTGGTTCTAACTTGATTAGCTTCTGAGATCTGTTGTCTCACTGCCACTGTGACGTCTTCATTGTACAAGTTGTTTCCCTTTAGCAATTTACTTCTTCATTAAAATAGTTTTTTTCCAGATTCGTTGATTATGGATACACCACCTTAACTTCATAGCTTGAAGATAAAAATAGGCTATTTAGATTAGGCTGGTGCACGCAAGTGACTCAGTTCAGGTAGGGGCTCTTCAGAACAGCCCTTGCCACTGTTAAATAGCACAAGTACTGCATTTTTCCGCATCAGTGATATGAAGAATGATTGATGTCAAATCAAATAGTTTGCACAAATACAAGGGGACTCTTAGCAAATGGTCATGCAGGGTGAATATTTCTGAAAATAAGTTCCTGTGAATTGCAAAACCTGCAATTCAGATCCACAAACCCGCTGGCATTAGCAAAATATTCACATTAGAAAAACTGTAACTGTAAAAATAACACTGGAACAAAATCGTTTAACACGGGTAGAAATCTAAAAATCATTCACTTTTTCTACACAACTCACTATATATTTAAATGTGAACACCCAAATCCTGACGGAGTATCTCAAACCATTTCATAGCATGAACTCATTCATTAAAGACTAAGTCTAAACTTAAAACACTGAATAATTGCTTATTTTTAACCAAATTAAATGTACTGCTCTTCACACAATATCATAAATAAAACATAAAACTTGAAACTTTTAGTGTCATGACAACTCATGTGCACATACTTTATCTTCGACACTTATGGTCCATGTTAAGCAAACAAGAATAAATGCAGACTAGGGGAAAGGATGTTATGGATTTCTATGATGAAATTAAAAGTAAAGTAATATCATTAAAAAAAACAAGAAAACTCAGTACCCCAATAGTGCCTAATCTCAGTTCTTACAAAATAATGATAGAGGAACCACTCAAATGCTTGATACACCAGCACACCTGTGGGATCCGTTTGTGAATGACTGCCAGCTTGTACCTTCAAAGCACTCACTGAACTTGACAGATAAAGGGATGCAAAATGGATAAGTATATCCAGGAATTTTACTACAGGAAAATACACTACAGCACCTCCCTCTCCATTTCTTCCTCTGTGCTTTAAAAATAGCAGGCCACTCTCTCTTCGGAAACGGATAAACGTATAACGATCTAGTCCCGCAGCTACACCAACAGCCTCCAAACCTACGAGGAGGTCCCTAAGAAGGCAAATGTGCGCGCAACCTTGTCAACTCTCCCCGTCACCGGTTCAACAATCCGATGCTTCTGCCACCATCTATACAGGGGCACAGGAACTGCCTGCGAAGGGGCTCGGCACGACGGCCACAACCTGCGGAATGTGAAGCCTCTTTACTCAGAACGGCAGTGCAGTTGTTTTCTGGAAAACCCAAGGCACGTCCGAACTTACTTTTTCGGGGTGGGCTGGGTTGTGACTTATGGCAGCTGAATTATGAATTATGGCAGCTGACAGAAGGAAAATGCAATCGGGCGATGCCACGGCACGATGATTAAGGGTGGTGTGGAAGAAGGGTAACAGTTAGCTGGGTCTCCGGACAGTGCAGATCGCTCATGCCATGATGCGCGCACGGTAACGCCTGGGGTGTTGTACACCGTGTGTGGCCCAGAGGCGGCTGGCGGTTGGCACAGGGTCGGTGCAGGAATATGATGAATAATACCAACGGCCTAGCGGGGAAATATCACCCCCGCCCCTTCTCCCGGCTCAATCCCCCTCACCTCCTCGGCGTGCTTCCTCAGCGCCTTCTCCCTCTCGTACTGAGTGATCAGCTGCTCGTTGTCCTCCTTCAGCAGCTCCAGCTCCACTTCGTGCTCCTGATTCTCGGCGAAGACGGAGTCCAGGTTCTCCAGCACGGCCACCACCAGCGGCATCAGCTCCTTCACCACGTCCTCGTCGTACTTGCCGATGAGCCTCTCGAACTCGCGGTAGATGGAGCTGGCCAGGCCCGACACCCGCTCCGACATCATTGCCGCCGTCCCCGGGTCGTCCTGGTATACAACTCCGTCCTCTAACTCCATTTTCTTCTCTCTCTCTCTCTCTTTCCGATGCGGTGCAGCCCTCCACCTCTTGTTATCTTGTACGAATTTATCTGCTCCTCAACGTTGTGTAGATGCCGGACTTCTTTAAAAAAAAAATTAAAAAATAATAAAAAAATAAAAGAATCCGGGCAAGTTGCAGTCCCTCCCTTTAAGGGAGCGATGTCTTGTGTTTTATTTGGCTGCCGCTCCTCCAGCTCCCTGTGCAGCTGAGTTGTTGACCAGACCGTCACGTGATGACGTCACATTCTAAAACCGGGGCTGGGATTTGCGACTGGAAGGGCTGGAATATTGCGCTGCAATTTTCGTTTCTTTAAAGATTACGCCTGGGTGTCGTTAATTAATTAGTAGTTTCATTTTGCACGAGTCGTGAAATTAATATTTTTGAAATATTCAAACAGAACAGAGTGTATCGAATTATCTTTTTGTGCGTTCACTTCTTCATTGTCTTCCAAGTACTGTATTCGTTTTTATTTATTCAAATGCACTGAACCATACGACTTGTTCGTTATTAACTAGGTAAAGTCTTGCATTATGTGTTTTAAGACAAACATAAAACTCAAAAGAAATAGCCAATTTAGAACCCACTGGAGGAACTAAATAAACTAGTAAAGAACTTATCGAATGTCTGCACTTCTGATTAGAATATATCCCTCAGATGAATGGAGGTGGTATATTATCGAAAGCAGAAAGTGAGGAAGTCTGTTGGATTATTAAATATTAGAACAAGGTGGAATCTGACGCCAAAATGTTTAATTTTGTTTGTATTTCAGGTTTGTGAATCTGTATATGGTGCTACACATGCGATTAGTGCTTGTTTTTGAATTGTTGAAAGTTGGTATGTCATGCCCAACGAACATGTGCAATATCATATTTAATACATTGCATTTTAAAAAGAAATATTTTTATAGAGTGCTGTCTACCTGGCACATAAGACGTTTAACAACTCACCTGCTTTAGGTAAAGCTGAGTCTGATTTGATGTTACAAAACAGCGCCCTCTGCTGGGTCTCAAATTTTGCTGCTTGTTTAACCAGCTCATACTTGTTCCTTGCGACGTTGGTATTACCACGACCAAAACAAAATTATAAAAAAACAGACTTTTTAATTTACCATGGTTCTGTTTTAATATGTCAAACTATCCCAATAGCAAGCTCTTGAAATATGTTTTCCTGACACTCCTGCTGTTTTACAAAGTGCTGAAAAGACACACTGCTCTCAGTCTTCGATTAAAACGCGCACACAGAAGTGGTTTACACAGAGGTGTCCCTATCAAAGCAGAAGTTAATCGACCTCTAGTTGGACCGAACGATAAAGCAATCTGTTGGCTTAGAAAGGTACGTTTTTGTGCGCCGCAAAATGTCGAAAGTTCCGAGCTTAATTATTGTTCTTGTTACTGATAACGTATGTATTTAATGGTACAATGGCAGCTGTATTTCTACTTTCACGGTTGAAGTATATGTAGTATGTTATATGAGTTCGTGTTGTATTGGAAGTTGCAAGGTAAAAAAGCTGGTTGAAATAAATGTGTGCACATTTAAAACCAATGTTCCCATGTCAGAATTCCTCTTTGGAAAATCTGTTGTCCGCTTTGGTAAGCGGGACTCAACAGTAAAATGGGGTGAATGGTATTGTAAATTCGTGATCGACTCAGGATGAGAGAACTAAAGAAATGTATTTATCTTGAAAAACAGTTACGATTTCAAAATGTACAACACACACTTAACTCGTACGTTGCGTGTGAATAATCAGGTCATTTTAGTTTTGGGGGCGAACCGTAAACATTAGGTTTTCAAATTTTTAACGCAAAAGCTATGTACACCACATACGGGATACAGCGTATTCGGCGTGGATGTGTAAATTCACTGCCTCCATCACAAGGTCTCTGCTTTCTTAAAACTGTGTCGGAGTCTTCTCTTCTTTCGATCGCTCCTCATGTACCGAGCAGGTGCGCCCCAGATGTTGTACAATTTCTTTTAGCTGGGTCAATTCGTAACATCAGTGGGCTTTTGTTCAGTGCAAGTAAAAAACTGCCTGAGGTCTATCTAGCTACATTCCTTTGGATACAATAGCTCTTTGAAGGATGTCAAATAAAAAACAGAAGTGTCATAATTCCGTTCAACTCGTGATATGTCTTTGGGTGCCTGCAGAACAGGTGCGCTCCATTGAAGCAACGATAACAGACTCCCCCCCTCTGAGGTAGTACGGTGGCCTCCAGGGGCCAAAATCCTCCGTGTAAGGACTGTGTCGATTACCATTTCCTCGTTCCGACCAATGGCAACCAGGGGGTTTACCCTGCGCCTGCGCGCTGCAGATATGATAATTTTGTTGATATTCAGCTGGAGTTCAATATTTTGGGTTTTAGTTTGATTTTCTGTTCTATTTCTCCTTCTCGGGAATTTTACAACTGCACACACAAAACAAAACGGCATTGCATGAGGGGCTGATGGAAAACGCCAGGGATTTGGTGAGTTGAGCGGGGAGATCGAGCGTGGTGCTTTGGAGTGCAACAAGCCTGTTTTTCTCTTCCTTTGTTGTGATTGTCAGCCTGCAGCAGAAACAGCAGTAGAAAAAAGGGGCCTCCAGATTCGCCTAGGTAAAACAATCAGGTTTCCAAAGGTTCGGCTGACGGATTGCCGGGGCTTTAACGATTGTGAAGCACCCGAGAATTAGCTGAAACACATTGCAGAGACGCTAGTTTGCAGGACGAAGTGGAAAAGGCGTGCAGGCCCGTCACGACTGCAGTGGTAGTAGCATTCAAAGCACACACACAGATAATGCTTCCTTGTTTTTTTGAAATACTTGGTACGTAGACTTCCATGTCATTCGTGTATGTAAAGGGTAAATCCTTCAAAATACGTGTTTTTCTGATATTACAGATAAAAACCCCAGCGAACACACCTTGTTACTAGGTGTTAGAGTTCCGAAGAAATAAATGCTGAGAAATAGCTGCTTATTGCTCTGTAGACCAGCGTTGCGGGTTACCATTCTGCTGTTACCGTGTCACACAGCAGTTTCGCTCTGCCTTGAGATTTTTAAGCATTTCTGCCGGAGTTCAAAATCGTAGCCATGTTTACAAATTAGAGCCCGGAAATGTTATGATACCAAGTTTTAAATGACTTGTTTAAATATTTGTGAAAACTCGGTATATCTTTTTATTGTCACCTTTAACTCGTAGTGTACTGCAGTTGGAGTAGTTAAGCTTATTGAAATACTTACAACTGTCGTTTGCGGCCGTAGAATGTATTGCATCCTGTGAAATGCATATGAAATCGGATAGCGATCATTGAAATTTCATTTCCATAAATATTTGTTTTTCTGTGTAAGGTGCTCACTGACCAGTAATACATATACTATACAAAGATTTTCTAGGTGTATTTCGGGTGTAGTAAGTTTCGACTACCATTGAAAGTTGGAAATATTGAATGGTAATAAGTGGAAGAAATCATTGTAAAAATGTTTGCAAGGTTTTTTTAAGTTCTGTTCTTATTATCTTGGGTCTTTGAGTAGCATTTATTGGAACAGCGAGTTTCTGTTTTGGGAGTTCATCATATTTATCAAATAAGTCTCTTCTGTGCTTAGAATACTGTTCAAAGCTGTGTTCTTGAAGGCACACGCTGCCATCCATTATACCATTAAAATAAACTTTCTTATATGCAGGCTAAGAAACATATCTTTTAAATATTGATTAAGTTATCACAGTAGTAAGCTCCAGCAGATAGTGGATTTTGCACTGTACAGCTAAACTGAATACTGACACAACATGTTCTCCTTTCCAAAATACGAGGTGTGCCAAATAAAATGTAATGTTAAGAGCAAAGCGATCAATTCAGGAAAAAGAAACATGCTCTAGGCATACCCCATTGCAGATTCTGAACTGCTACTCATGAGAGGGACCTGGATGTCTAGATTCTTCTATGTTCTCATCAAGACACCAAAATGCCAAGGTACTGTATGTAGCAAAACCTGAGAAATTTAAAACAAGGGAAGCTGGACAATACACTAGTGTGGACTAATTAAAAATAAAAATCTATATAATTCAACTTTGGTTACAGTGTAATGACATTACATGTGGTTTCATTACTCATAATTTTTTTCTAAAGTTATTTCCTTTTTAACATATTTTAATAGACAGGTTAAAGGAACATAGTCTGTTTAGTTTAGATAAAGTAGGCTTGATCCTAATATTAATAATAATTGCTTACACTTATATAGCGCTTTTCTGGACACTCCAGTAAAAGCACCTTACAGGTAATGGGGGACTCCCCTCCACCACCTCCAATGTGCAGCACCCACCTGGATGATAATATCATCTAATATATCTGCCTCTGAGGTTTTTATATTGGGTCAATTTATAGGACTACTTACGACTCTGTAATGAAAAAAAATTATTATGACTCTGTAATAAAACATAGATCACATTTAGAAACTAAAGGAGCAATCATTTAGATTGGGGAGTAGAAAACATGTCTTTACACAAAGAGCTGTTGGTGCCTTTAAGAAGCATTCTAGCTAGGCCTGTGTTGAGATCCAGACTCTGAGAGTCTGAGCTGCTTCAAGAAGCAGCTGAATTTGCAGCTGTTCGCATGTTCTTATACTTTAAAATGCACCACTTTAATCATGTGTTAAGTTTTGTTTAAAAGAAACTATAGAAACTTTGGTATTTTGAGAAAGCTGTTTTTGCAATCTGGAATCATGCTCTTAAACTAAAGAAAAATAGGCAGCATACAGTAGCTTTGGTGTAGATTTTTAATCTGAATACACTAAGTGCACGTTGGTTTTCAGGCTGGTTAATATGCCTGCTGTGTTTCTGATTGTAACCCATAAGGCCAAGGCAATAGGAAATGCCAGGTCTGCAGCCAGAGCTCTTCAATGCCTGTCTTTGTTCACCCAGACTGAACACACTCCTCGGTCAGACAGGAAGAGGCGGGACTCCTTCGGGATGTATGATGGGTATGACAGCTGCAGTGAGGACACCAGCAGCAGCTCTAGCTCGGAGGAGAGCGAGGAGGAGGTCGCCTCCATACCTGCCAACCTGCCCATCATCAAGAACAATGGGCAGGTGTACACCTACCCAGATGGCAAAGCTGGCATGGGTCAGTCCACAAGTTCACGCTGTCCTCTCACAACACAAGTCTAATTACCCAAATTTAAGGCATAGCACACATTGTTTGGTGTTTATTTTATAGCGCCATACCACCAGCACACAGAGTGTTTGGTGTTTGTTTTATAGCGCCATACCACCATTTAAAATGCAGTTAAGTCATTCTGTCTTTACTAGAGGCCAAACTTACTCATTACTCTTTCAGTATTTTTTAGCTTTATTATCTATATTTAAAATATCATAGTTGTGATTATTTTACATTCTTTCATTCTCTGTTCTGTTGAAAAGAACATCATTCAATAGCTGGTATAAATAAATGCATAGCTATATACTGTACATATATATCAACTGGTAATCTGTAGACTGAAATGTGAGTTACAAGGGCTCTGGGAAGAGTCATCATCTCTAAACATAACTAGAAAAAGGCAAGTTTAAAGGAAAGTCACATGACAGAGTAAGCTGTGCAGTTTTTAACAGTATTTGCTTGTTTTAAATTATATCGGGTGTGTTCTGTTTTTTTTTTCTGTAGGACATTAATGAATAAATTGAGAAAAAAATGTTTCCAGCGACAGTCTGGGATCGTGCAGGGATGTTTGCTCAATTAAAAGGTTTCTCACTGTTCCCACCACTTGTAAGTGTGATGTAACCCACAATTGCCTGTTCTTTCAGCTACCTGTGAGATGTGTGGAATGGTGGGAGTCAGAGATGCCTTTTATTCCAAAACCAAGCGATTCTGCAGCGTCTCCTGTTCCAGAAGTTATTCCTCTAACTCAAAGAAAGCCAGCATTCTGGCTAGGCTCCAGGTAATGTTCTTTATTTTACACGTGACCCCAAAGAAAGCTGTTTTGGTGCTTGTGTTAGCAAAAAGACCTAGGTTAGAGTCACAGAGAGAAGAACAGCAGCTGTATTCACTTTTATAAGATTGTAATCTACAAATAATGTACATATTTATGTCTTTATATGTTAATAACATTGAATATTGGATATTTTTTATTTGCAGGGTAAACCACCTACAAAAAAGGCAAAAGTCTTACAAAAACAACCTCTAATGGCCAAGTTAGCAGCATATGCCCAGTACCAGGCAAACCAACAAAACCAAGCTAAATCAAAAACAGGTGAGGGACAGTGAAGTCCTGTAACTGTGACTATTTAACTAGTAAGAGTTTGTATATTCACAGAGTGGTTAACATTTACTACATTTATGTGTGAATCTAAGAATAAATGACACCTTCCTTGATGCAGAAATTTGAATTCTGTAATGTACATAGTGTAGGTGCGTGGTATTACTAGATCATTACTCTCTTATTAGTGCTCCCAGAAGTAGCTGAAAGGAAGCACATGGTTGACGAATATAAGCATAGCACACAGAGGGCACTGCCTTTTGGAAAATGAATGCCGTTTAAGCTTGCCATTTCTGAGTGGGACTCTTATAAAAACACAAAAAGATTCAATTTCTTGAAAATGCATTAAAGATATTTAGGGAATTGGGTGCTGGAGTGGATATTAGCACTGTTGGTAATAAGTCACCTGAAGCAGTGATAAATTGAATATATTTTATCTTTCTGTCCTTGTCTTGCCCTTTTCAGTGGTTCCTGTGGAGGGGTTTGATTGGGGTCGTTACATCAGCAGCAATAACTCTGTTGCGGCACCTGTTAGCTGCTTTAAGCACGTAAGTAGAATTAAAACTACTACACTGTTTGTTATTGTGCTTTTACAAATAGGAGTTATGTTTTTTTTCCATATTAATTTTATTTCAGACAAATGCTTCTCTCCTTTCAAAATGGTGAAATGTTCAGAATATTGCAGGTGCAGAGCATTCCATTAATTTACTGCCAAGATTCGGGGATTTAATGGAATTAAGATTGATGAATGTTTTTTTTATCATCCTATGAAAAGTAGTTTTCCTGTTTTAAATTTGTAAACCAGGTACCAATGGGAAGGTCCTGGGGTGACATCTCGGAAGGAGTAAGAGTAGAAGTTCCTAACACAGATAGCAATCTGCCAGGAAAGGTCTACTGGATCGCGGGAATCGTCAAATTAGCAGGTATAACCAGAACCAGAGCTACTCAGGTAGTGAGAAGAAAAAGGAGAGGCAACTCTTTGGTTGAAAACTTCAGAGATAATACTTAATTGTCTCTCATTAAAGAATCTTCTGAGTGGTGCAGTTGAAGGCCTTGCAATTTATGATCATCAGGTAGCAAATGATTAATTTTTTAAATTGTGCCATATCATGCAGCATAGTCATTGTTGCAGCAAAGCACAGACCTCACCTTACTCATGATATTTCTGACGGTATTACACTATAAAAAATACTATAGTATTTTTATATTGAATTTTTCTGGTTAAACAGCCCACATTTTGACCAAAACTACATCTGAGCATAGGGAGTCTTGCCCAGCTTAGTAGCAGCCCTATAAATCTCTGTTAATTGGACCTGTCTGATCTATTTGAAAGGTCTGAGCTTTTCATAATTTTACGTGCAAACTATATTTGTTTTATCTTCCAGTGATGAAACAAACTAAATACCATATAAAAAGGCCTGTCTGCTGTGAAAGTACACATAGGGCTCTGATTATAAATACAGAATCACTTGAATCCCATGAGCTATGCATCAATACTCTCTTCCCACTAAGTATTATAAATGCTTCAGACTCATCTGAAGTACTGCACCTCCATGAGGCAGTGTCCATGGTCAGAGAAAAGAGTGCCCCCTACAAATCTCCCATCACCACTTGCAACGGTAACCTGGTTTCTCGCAGGCATCTCCCATTGTGATTCTTACTAGGCCCAGCCTTTCTGACCTCCTGAGATTTGATGAGACATCACTGCAAGGTAGTAATGCCCGATCTGTTCTGTGTGTAGGCTTCAAGGCACTGCTGCGGTACGAGGGCTTTGACAACGACTCCAGCCGAGACTTCTGGTGTAACCTCTGTGTTCCCGATGTGCACCCAGTGGGTTGGTGTGCTACCAGTGGCAAGCCCCTCGTACCTCCCAAATGTAAGTGAACTGTGCCAATCCCAAGTGCTTATCAGAAAAATAATTTTCAGCAGCTAATACATAACTTAATTTTTTTTTAATCTAATTATTTCCAGTATAATTTATCCTAATTAATCCTCCAGTGTAGACACCCTATCTGTCAGCTTGTATATTATTCTGTGTATGTTAATGTTTGAGTTACTGTATTTGACTTTCTGTTTATCCATCTAGCTGCTTAACTGCCTTTCTGACTGTATTCTGCATGTGTAATTTTTATTAAAATAATCATTGCGTTTATGGGCAATTTATATTGAGGGTTTAGCTTAATGGTGTCTCTGGCAACTGTCCCCCTCTGTTTTTCTGTAGCTATTCAGCATAAATGCACCAACTGGAAAGCATTTCTTGTAAAGCGGCTCACTGGTGCTAAAACGCTTCCCCCGGACTTCTCTGCAAAGGTGCGTATCCCCTCTCTCATATTACTCTCCTGCCTGATAACTCCATCCATCCATTTTCCAAGTCTTTCTCCCTATGTATGGTCTCAGGGGAGATAAAGCCTATCCCGGTAAGCAAGAGGCTCAAGGAGGGGTACACCCTGAATGAGGCACCAGTTCATGTCACCACAGACATACACAAACACAGACATCTACACACTCACACCAGCTTCAACTTTCCCAGAAGCCAATTAACCTACAGTTTGTGGGAGAAAACACTCCTAGTAATGCTAACCACTATGTTACTGCCCCGCCCCCCTGGTAACTCCTGCTCCTCTTAATTTACAAACTGCCCCATATAGACTGTTATGTGGCTAATGATGTTCATGTTCCGATCAATATTATTTTCTTAATTTCAGGATAATCATAGCCAAAATTCCGCATTCCTTCCCCCATATTTATCTTGCGGTTCAAGAGCAGCTTGGCGAGAGCTGACCACGTTCTGCACCGTGTTCTCTCCCAGGTCCAGGAGAGCATGCAGTACCCCTTCAAGAAGCTGATGCGCGTGGAAGTGGTGGATAAGACGCACCTGTGTCGGACGCGGGTGGCGATCGTGGACTCCGTGATCGGCGGCCGGCTGCGGCTGGTGTACGAGGAGAGCGAGGATGGCACGGACGATTTCTGGTGCCACATGTACAGCCCCCTCATTCACTGCATCGGCTGGTCTCGAAGCATCGGTCACCGCTTCAAGCGATCAGGTCAGGGGCTCTGCCGCGCTTCCCCAAGCTCTGAAACGTGTACTTCACGATGATCCATTACCTGACTGGGTTTACCACAGTAGTCCCTCAGTTTTCAGATACCGGACATTTTTGTGTTGTGGTTTTCCCACACTTTATCTTTTAGTTCCCTGCATCTCTCCATGGTTTTATCTGCTTCAGGTTTGTGTTGCATCTCTCAGACGGTGAGAGTTGTGGTAGCTTGCTTGACAACAGTATGAGCATGTAAATAAGTAGACCAGGACTGCTGTTTGAGAATGGGGGCACAACAATTAAGAGATAAGATCACTTTATTAGCCATGTGCAATTTCTTGTATTAGGAATTTGTCTTTTCGCATACCCCAGCTTGCTCTCCATGAGACACACAGGCACACAGACGGGGAGAGAGAAGCTTGGGGTCAGAGCACAGGGTCAGCCATTTATACGGCGCCCCTGGAGGAGGTGGGCTTAAGAGCCTTGCTCAGGGACCCAACGGAGTAGGAGTCCTCTGTCGGCCGCAGGAGAAGAATTGTTGTGGCAGTTACTGCAGAGGAAAAAGAGTCTTAATGCTTGTCTGGGTAGTTTGATGTCTCCCGACGTGTAATAAGGTGCAGATGTTTTGTAAACCATCTTTTTAAGGAAGGTAAACTTTTAGAAATGTAAACTTGTGCATTTTAGAAAAAAAACAATAGCATATTCTTCCAAAACACAAAAAGTAGCATATGGAGCCAAACTACAAAAAAAGTGTTTAAATAATTAATGCTATGTTCTTTTCTCAGATATTGCAAAGAAAATAGAAGGTGTGGCTGACGCCGCGGCACACTTGTTTATGAAGGTGAGTTGTTGTAGGACTGTGAAGGATAATGAAGAGGAGCTCTTGCCTCATTAACTGCAGGCGGACATGCATAAGCGTACAATCTTGCTATAGCGCTAGTGAGAAGACTCATTCATGTTTGCCTGTTCAAATGTGTTCAAACGCCTTTAATGGTGTAAATATTTTAGGCTGTCCAATTACAGGGAAATCGGCTTCAACAACATAACTGGGAAGTTTATTCCATACTCCTGAACCCTTTGGGCGAAGACGTGCCTTCTGTTTTCAGTTTGAATAGTTCCACATAGTTCCACTGTTATTTAAAGTGTGATATAAGCATTTTTAAGGGGGTGCTTGTATTTTTGCTGGTGTTTTTGTCTACAGGCAAGAGCATATCTAAAACACAGGGAAGCAATACCATTTACAATATCTGTATTTTGATCAGTTAGGTAATATTGAAAATACCTTTCTTCCAGTGAAAGACAAAATTCCCATCGGGTGGAAAAACATTTCTGTATATACAATTTCTTTAACTTTAACTCTATCTCCGAGCTTCAATCTGATGTAAATATCCCCATTCTGAAGTAATTAAAACATCATTGTTTTAAATAATGCTGTGTTTTCACTGTGGCTCTCCTCCTCCTCCTGTGTCTGGCAGGTGAAAGATGTTGACCAGAGTGGGGAATGGTTCAAAGATGGGATGAAGCTGGAAGCGATTGACCCTTTAAATCTTTCTGCAATATGTGTAGCTACTGTAAGGAAGGTAATGAGCTCTTAAGCTTCCCATAATGTAAATGTTATGTTGAATAAAAAGGGGAATGTAGTATATGAAACTATACATCATCTGTAGTTGTAAAATTGCAACAATAACTGCACTGTTACAATGCTCATCTTTTAATAGCACTGGTCTTTCTGTTGTTTCTTTTAAAGATGTGCATAATATGTGCAGCTCTGAATAATCATACTGTAGTACAGAGCTGTAAAACCAGCACTTTGTTAAAAGTAGATAACGGGAATAATAAAATAAACTAGCATCAATTTAGATGTAGTAAA
Organism: Lepisosteus platostomus; assembly: GCF_059453375.1. Classification (NCBI taxonomy): domain Eukaryota; kingdom Metazoa; phylum Chordata; class Actinopteri; order Semionotiformes; family Lepisosteidae; genus Lepisosteus; species Lepisosteus platostomus. Next base: position 35,094,680 of record NC_142621.1, read on the forward strand.
AAAGCACCAGAACCAATAGTAAAAAAGTATTGCTTATTAATGTTAATATGAACTGTCCAAAGGTGTTTTGGATTGTCATCATTAGCCAAGATATTCCATTTGTTTGCATTGGTTTAATATATCAGTGACTCCAGTGCTGGTGTTGCTATTTAATCACTGGGTGCAGATGAATGTGCAACAGAACAGTTGGCAGTGACCAAGTCCAGTCCTGCAGATCCACAGTTTTGCAGGTTTTCCAGTTTCAGCAGTTCCTCACACATTAAAATCTGAAGAAAAATAGAACTAACCCATCAAGTAATTATTTCAATAAAGAACCCAAGAGCATGGAGGAAATGAAAAATGGAAACCCCCACTGACACATAGCTACTGTATCTGCTCTCTCACTCCAGCAGCGCCAAACCAGAACTTTGTACCTAGAAATATTTGTATTAGTAGTTTTTCTTGCCACATCTTTAACAACTGAGACAAGGATGATGCTACTCCTGACAGTTAAAAAGTGGAATTAAAGATTGGTCTTGGTTGTGATCAGATTACAAGAATGTTTTGAAGTTTACAAATTGTTGGCATGAAATACGTAGGATTTCATGCCATCACACAACTAGTTGCTCAGTAGCTGCAGACTTTGGAAAGTGTTTAGAAATGTTATACTTATTACTGTTGTAGAAATAGTTTTTTTTTTCTCAGGTGGATTTATTCACAATAGTTTTGTTGTGGATTGAAGCCATGGAAGGGCTATTGTGGGAGAGATGTGTGCAAATGCACGGTTCTCCCACCAGGTGACACTCTTGTCCTCTTTTATATGGAAAGCCAGGAATTGTCATACTCTTTGTTTGCTGCAGTCATTCTTTATGAAGAAAACAAGCAAGGGACTATTAAGTGAGGGAAGAGCTGTTGCAGTATTAATTAAAATGAGGCACAGAGTTATTGTGTGGGACAGTTCTTTACAAAGTATGAATTGTCAAAGGAAAAAGGCTATTTTAACTTTTTGTATGTTCAGTGAGTATATTGCATGAAATGCCTTCCAGGATAAATAGGGGTTGCAGGATACAGAATTGTTTTGTACTTTGAGCTGTACTGTACTAATAAAGTTGAGTAAACTAGCCGTATGCCAGCATATTTTGTACATTTTTTTCAATATTATTAAAAAATATTTTTTTCTAATTTTCCACTGCTTTCTATTTAAGACTGAACTAGTTTAACACCTAGGATGATGTGGCTATCCCTGTACAGCAGATTATACAATAGACTTATAGGTCTTTTGAGTATTTTTTTTTTTTGTACGAGGCACCAATAGTTTGTCAACCTTTTAATGACAAAAAAGGTTTACTGAGCTCTTTGACTCAGTCCAGCTTCACAAATATGTGACTACTGTTCTGTCTTCCTTTCAATTACTGCTGTTTTGTAGGTCTTGGCAGACGGTTACCTCATGATAGGAATTGATGGCTCGGAGGCTGCGGACGGCTCAGACTGGTTCTGCTATCATTCCACCTCCCCTTCCATATTCCCTGCTGGTTTCTGTGAAATCAACACCATCGAGCTCACGCCACCCAGAGGTACAGCTTAAAATAGTCCTTCTGAGTGGCTTTCTTGAAATCGGCAGCACTTTCAGACTGGGCTGCCTTCTGCATGGAGCTTGCATGATCTACCTGTGTTTATTTTGTTTTTCTGTCTGCTCCAGTTTCTTCTCGCCTCCCAAACACATGCTGCACGCAGGTTAACTGGTGTCTCTAAATGCAATTCCTGCCTTGTGCAACATGCTCCAGGAATAAGCTTTGGGTTGGTGTGCCCCTCACCGGCCATAAGAGTTTTTTCTAGACAACTTTTCATTGTGTCCTTTTTTTTCTGTCTCTTAAGTATTATAACAAGTAGTTGGCAGGCGCAGATTAATCGGAATTAAACTGACTCAGAAGATTCTGTTTGCATCCTGATAATTTTTGTGATGATTTCTTCATGTTTTCCATACATGAAAACATACAAATACGTAAAATTATTCAATACATTTCTGGACATAAATATGTGAACGTTAATAAGGTCCATACAAAAGTAACAGTCATTAGTTTTCATTGTAAGGTTATATACATTATATACATTGACTGTAAGTAAAAGTTTAACATTATTTTTGGGGTGTTGGGAAGTTTTAACTAGTCATTACATTTTGTGTTTGCACAGTACAAGTAGTGATGGAATCCAGCTTTTTTGCCTTTTCTATGTAGGAAAAGTCATGTTCTGTTTATGTAGTGTATGCATTTGCTGTGGTAGGAATTCCATGACATACAGATATGAAGATGGAAGCACTGAGCTTGAGGAGTCTGTTAACGAAAACGACCTCTGTTCACATTTTTGCATTTAAAAGACAAAGAGGGGAAGCTGAAAATTCTGAAACTGAATTCTGAAGCTTAAATCTTGCAGTGTACAATCCAGCCTAAAATTCACCTCATCTTCTGTTTGGCAGGCTACACCAAACTCCCATTCAAATGGTTTGACTACCTCAGGGAAACAGGTTCCATAGCAGCTCCAGTCAAGCTGTTTAATAAGGTAAGCTATCAGAGGATGCTTAAACTTACTCAAAGCAGAGCAGATTTGTTTAAGATATTAAACATCTTGTTAATCTCATTGTACAAATTGACCATGAATTAGATAAAGCAGTTAGAAAACAGATTGATAAGAAACAGAAATGCAAGTCGCGGAGCCATGTGATCTTTTTATTAAGCCTGCTTCCACAGTCTCATTTCTTAAGACTTTCAAGAATGTGTCCGCTCTTGATACATTGTCTATTTGTGGTTGAAAATTAAATGGAAAAGAGAATTCCGTATCGCTCCCTAGGGATTGAGACACCCTTGCAAAACCAGCTTTGATGAGAAGTGGCAGGTTTGAAGCAGGAAGGAGAATAGGGAAACCCTTAGGGTGGAGGGAACAGAGCAGTAGGAAAATGTTAGGAGATCCAAGGGCTTCCCCTTTGACGTCCTGGGCTCATGCCCTCCAGGAGGTTCCTAACCACGGCTTTCGAACGGGGATGAAGCTGGAGGCCGTGGACCTCATGGAGCCCCGGCTGGTGTGCGTCGCCACGGTGACCCGCATCGTTCACCGGCTGTTGCGGATCCATTTCGACGGCTGGGAGGACGAGTACGATCAGTGGGTGGACTGCGAGTCTCCGGATCTCTACCCTGTGGGGTGGTGCCAGCTGACTGGATACCAGCTACAGCCTCCGGCAGCACAGAGTAAGGGAGATGCCCTGAGAAACGTTTATATGGCCAGGGTGGGCGTAGCATTCAGCAGCACATAAGAAAGCCCACAAACCTCTTAGCTTTCTTTCCTTGCCCACAGAAAGTATTTTTCTGTCTGAAAGATGTGGAACTTAATAATTCTGTGTAAAATCTGCTTTTCAAAACTGCTCCTCTTAATCCAATTCATTTTGGATTTTGTAGAGGAAAGTTAATTCTGTTGCTTGTAAACAGCTAAGCAGACTAATCCCTCTTTAATACATAAAGACTTTTTATGGTTCTCCACACTTCATGGATTAGGATTCCAGGTGGGATTTACATGCACATTATATATCTGATTATAATAGATGCTCAAAAAGGAAGGAAATGATTGGCATGAACTTAAAATGTAGCGCTGTAACTTTACAGTCACAGTCTTTAGTGAGTTGCATTTTTTTTTTTGCGCCGTCTCTTTTACGTTTGACTTGACTTTGGCCATACAGTACATCTGTGATATTAAAAATGGTTCTGTTTAATAATGATGAAATCATACTATATCCGGGACAGTGTATATGATTTGCAAACCTTGGGATTCGACCCAGTGACCATTAATTGCATCCTAAAGGGAGTTATGTCATTTTAAAATTTTAAAACACCATCACATTACCAATCGTCAAGCTCAAAGTCTGGGTAAATATGTTAAGGACTTATGATCTCATTTCCCAGAATCATATGAAATGCATTGCTAGGTCTTAGACCTTATGAATACCTTAGTGATTAGTAGTAGGACGTCTAGAGTCACTGGGAACTGATGAGATGTTTTTCCTTCAGTAAATAATATCGGTAATGATGTTACAAGGCCTGCTTATTAAAGGCATGGTGATTGATACCACTCAACCGAGCACAAGACCCTTAATTGTCCATTTATCTCACATCTTCTGCCATCTTCACATACCTTTGTTCCAATGAACTGTTGACCTTGTAAGATCCATCAGTGGCATGTAGAGCATCAGGTTATGCATGTTCTTACCTTGTCCCGAACGTTACCTATTAATCCTGCCAACATTATTAAACTGTTTTTTCCAGAAGTCTTGATAAATAGAGAAATATGCAAACAGTTAGCAAACAGTATTTATGCTGTTGGCCACGGCTAGATTTCAGAGTTAAAGTATCTTCCTTCTCTGAGTAATTATTCACTTTTTTTTATAACACACTCTACCATTGTTCTGTCTAGGATAATAATAATTTAGTATTTATACGTAATTTAACTTGCATAATTTACCAGTAAATGGATGACAGTTGAAATTTCAGGCTGTGATTCCTTGTCTCTCCAGCCTCCCGAGAAATTCCCACGAGTGTGACGAAACAGAAGAAGAAGTCCCAGCAGTACAAAGGCCAAAAGAAAAGTGGGTGACTTCTTACATGTGGTTTGGTGTTCCCTCTTGCCCTCCTGTTTTTAATAACGCAAACTTGCTTGGTGGAGTTTTCTCTCCTTTTCTTGGTTTTGGGTTGTTTGGGTTGGATTTTTAAAAAAAATCTGTTTTAAAAACTGGTTTGCAGGTTAGCAGCTGTCTTTAACTCTGAGAATTGCACAGGAGAGCAAAACAGAATTGGCTTCATTTCAGTCGTCAGGGTCAGAGACATCAGGGCAATAGAAGGAGACGGTCTTTTGATTGTTCCCACGAACGCTATACACCGATTAGGGAGGGCACAGGGGGCTGGAGCGGTGGAGCTCACTTCTGTGGACTGAAAACCGACGCACCTGCTTTTTTTTTGTTTTCTGGACTTGAGTGTTGACTTTAAAAAAAACTTACTCTGAGACGCTGTTTTCAACAGAAAAGGCAGGAAACTGAGACCGGGGAAGCTCAGAACCCATTGTATTCATTTTTTTACTATCGTAATTAAAAATATGAAGAGCAAATATGACGGCCTTTTTTGAAGCTTTTAATTGTGGTCTGGAAAAGAAACAGAAACAGGGGTAAAATACAATAAGGCAACGGAGCTGAATAGCTTACTGTAGTCTGACTTGGTGTTTAGAGAGGAAGATGCCGCTTGTGAAGAAGCCTGTCAGTTTGTCGAGTCTGCCCATGACAGGCATGGTGCGGAGGAGCTTATCTGGTGACGAAGAGCTGACTCCCCCCCCATACCGACCCCATCCTGCACAAGCACCCCAGGGGGCCCTGCAGCCTCCCAGCACTAGCCGAGAGCTCAGCCCCGGCCTCAGAACAGGTAATCCACCACTCTCCCAGTCACTCTTCACACCGCAGGCTGCACGGCTGCCAGGGGCAGGAGGGGAGCAGGAGAGAGCAGCACCTCTTGATTTATTTACACTATATCCATTGATCTTTTGATTGCAACTCCTTTGTTGAAAACCATTCTTCAATCTAGACGACCATTGATTTGATTTTTTTTTCTATCATTTGCCAACTCAACAACTGCTAATGACTTTCCCTTTTAATAGAAAAGAAATCCCCTCCCTCATTGCCCTCCCTTTGTGTGCTTATTTATCACGGAAAGAAACACTCAGTCCATCAGCTACATGCTGCCAGCTTCCCTATTGCCTATCAGTGGTTGAGGGTAGGGATTAGATGGGGTCCCGTCGATAAATTGTCAGAAAAAGTGGAACTAGGGGGCTCCAGAAATAGCCAGCCTCCCAAAATTAAAAAAAGTTTGAAATCGTGGAATAGTGGTTTGCTTTGTTCAGGGTTTCTCCTAGGGTGTGTGCTCTTGGATAAGGAGTTTTGGTTTCCGTTTTGATTTTGACGTTGGGCCAGGACCAGGTGATAATATTTAGGGAAGACTCGTTGCTTAGAAAGACTTCTTACATTGTTTTTTCTTATTGTAAAAACTGTTTGGTTTGGTAAAGGTCTGTTTTGAATTTCTCTAACTCTAGAAAGGTGTTGTTTTCCATGATGCTCTAGCTATGACTGTCCTTAAAATGTTAAAACTTGTTTAGTGGATTCGTGGGGGCTGATAAGGGGAGCCACTTTGTGTTTATTGTCCTAAACACTGGTCCTCAGTGGAGAGCAATGCCACCATGCCTATGTTGGTAGTTGTACTCCAGATTATTGTTGCCAGTCTGAACACGTTTCTTCTGGAAGGTTCCTGATGGAGATCAGGGGGTGTTTATCTGCCCTGCTGCACCAGCTACACTTTGTCGTGTGCAGTCTTGGGAAGACAAGAGGATGCCTCCTGGTTCTGGGCCCTGTCTGCCTCATATCAGCAGCTCCACCACCTCTGCTGATAAGGGTCCTCAGGTTTAAAGAAGACCTGGCCAGGTGGTTATTTCACAGCATCTTCATTCTCTGAAATTTAAATCTCTGAGCAATGGAGTGAACCAGGGGAATACATTTACCAAATCTTGGTGATTTCCCAGGTCGTTTGGTACATTTCTGGCATGATCCAATTCAGATTTCTTTATTGGTATCTAAGTGTGTATTTATAGTAAATCAGGACTGCATCCATAATATTACTTCTGTCATGTCCTTCCTTTGTTTGTGCATTTTGTGTATTTTCTGTGCCACTTGCCAGATTCCGAGCTCAAGGTTCCAGATGTATGTGTGTGTAAGTCACAGTGTAATTAGATGTATTCTTCTCAGGTATGTCTTGTAACAGCAGCCCTGGATTTCAAATCTTATTTTGAATTTTCTTGGAATTTTCATAGTTAAAAACGTCATGGACACTGTAAGCCAGTGAATTTTTTGCCATTTTTTTTCAATGCCTGTAATATGCCATGCTTTCTAGCCAGAGGGTTTTTCGCCATAAGTTTCAAAGTTTTTCCTGTTTTGCTTGCAGTGGTCTCAATGCAGCTGAAGGAAGAAAACCTGGAAGGAGATGAGTTCACGTTTTCGCAAGGAGTCTCTGACCAGGAAAGCAACGGTTCTGGCAGCTACTACATCAAACAGGAACCGTAAGACAGCCGAGAGACTTTTGATGAAACAAAAGCCTTAATTCTGCCTGTCTTGGCCCACATGTGGGTTTCAGCAGTGGGCTGATGTGTAGCGATACTGACTGCAGAAGAGATTTAACGGGGGATCTTAAATAGAGGGTTTGTAAGGATTTCCAAACAAAACTTAGAAAAAAAATGAGAGAAATTATTTTGTGTGATTTTTTTAAACAATTTGCCAGATGGACTTTAACGTTCATTGTACTTGAAGTTTTCAAAGATGTTTTGTAAGATTTTCAAAGTTCAGAACTGTTGTGTATCTTTTGCAAATAGTTTCTTTCCTTTGTCATTTTTTGTAACTTTTTTGGGTGTTTAGTGAAAACTTTAAGTTTAAGGAGAGGCAGATATAGGTTTGTTGAGAAAAGACGGCATGTGAGTTCAGAATATATTATCTAAATCATAAACCTTACTGGTATTAACAGACACTTGGATTTAAAACAGAAACACTGTCTAAAAGATTCCAAGGCAGGAATGTAAAACTCCTTAGGTGCAGCATCATCTCATTTGCCAAGTTTTCTTGTGGTTTTCTTTATCTTTCATGGAAAAAGTACACTGAAGGCTACAAAACATATAGAGAAATGAATCGGGCTTAGTTTTCTGATTTAGAAAGCTCTGTAAGAAATGTGATGCACACTACAGGTAACTATGTAAATGAAGATATGCAAGCTAAGTTTTTATGTTGCTTTTTATGAAGAGATATATTAAACCTATCTGGAATGATCTTTTCAGAGCCATATTGCTACATTTAATAGATGGGTACCATATTTAACTGAGCCTATTAAACATTCAGATTTAAAGAGATTAACAGCTGATAAGAACATTTTTTTTTACTTTTTTAATCAGCAGAACATTGAACCTATTTGGCCTGTTTTTTGTATTCCTCATACAATACATTCTCTATCAAAATAGACTTGAACAAACATGTTTGTGCTACCTCTTTAAAATGTAATTTGCAATCTTCATTCTTTTGTGAAGTATAGAAATCTCCAAAATTATTCAAAAAAACAAAAGAGATTCTAAGTCACAAGTTTATATTGTCGTATCTGGCAAATTATGTATCAATATTCTTATTTTATAAGGCCTCCAAAAGTTGTGGAAAGAAATAATGGTTTTTAGTCCTTCCACATTCAATATTACATATACACCTCCAAATTGCAGTTGGCATGTGTATATTAATCTCTCGAGACTCCTGTCTATATATATAAGAGTAACCATCTGACAGTCGATGTTCAACATGAGTTTTATTATATTAAGGTGGACTAGTTTACCCAAGCCTTCACACTCTACACGTGCAAATCCTGTAGAAACCTAGTGTGTTCAATGTCACAGACACAAGTTTTGGCAGTCTCCATCTCCAGCAATGTTAGACTCATCATTAGGAAGTGCAATAAACACTATTTGCTAAGCTTACATATTGGGACATGTTACTATCCTGATCCCTAGACTAATTTTTTCTTCTTTAAGCGAATCTGGCTGCCTCGTTCTTAAAGATCATTTAAAGATCCTATGGCACTCCTCATAAGAGTAAGGATGTTAACTCTGGTAATGTGTGTAAATCTTAACCTGTGTTGGGCCCAATCTGGCCTATCTAAATTTCTCCTTTCATTCCATTGGTTAAGTGATTTTACATTTCAGTTGATGTGCTGTGTAGCAGGGCTTTTAGTGAATGACTGCCTGGAATCAGGTCCCCAGATAAATGTAAAGAGCTTTAGGGTCCTTGGGGTGTGGTCCCAGCAAACCATCACCCCTTGAATTATGGGAATGAATGTTAACTCTCCCCAATACACAATGCATGCAGGCAGAAATTAAAAAAAAAAAATTCTGCTGTTGTGTATCTAATTTTAAGGTTCAAATTCACTGAATATTTCCCACTGTAGGTCATAAGGAGTTCTAATACTTTTGTCTGTGACTATTTGTACATGTATTTTATATAAACACAACCAAGATATCGTAACATGTATGAACCACTTACATTGAGACTGACTGTGCAATAAACATTTGCTGTTGCAAACTGGCTTTTTCCGTACATAGAAAATATGAGAATTATAATTGTTACACAAAAAGATGACATTTCCTATAATATCGTTTTAAATGAATAAAAGTTACATGAGGTTCAGTACTCATCACAGGAGTATTAAATATTCCTGCACTCTTCGTCTTGCTTCAAATACCAGTAAGGTTGACAGGCTAAATTCTCAGGAAATATTTGCATCGTGTTCTATTGGTGTGCTGGGGGCTGGATGGGGTTGGCTATAGCCTGTGGCTTTCTGAGTCGTCAGTATTTAGAATATGCACAGACCATTTGGAGCAAAGGGTACAAAGGAACCTTTTTCATTTTCCTGTTTGGTCCTGTCTCTGTGTACTCAGAAGTATTAATAAAATCTCTAGTGCCGAACATTTATAAATTCAGTTGGCGTATTCAGACAATTGGAGTGTGGAAAAAAAATGCATACTGCGCAGAAGTGAAATGGATGAAATGTATTTCAAGTACACAAGGACCTTAAGGAAGGTGTAGTGATGGACAACGACGGTTCATGTCGAGAGAGTGAGAGAGCAGTGACACCACTGACACCTACCAGGGGTTGCATGAACAGCAGTCTTGTCGTACCAACACAATGTCGCTTGTCCAGAGAAACTTGTTCTTCATGGTCCTGTTTGTACATGAACCACATTTACTGTTCCTCTGCACAGTTTTCACGAGATAACAGGCTGACAAAGTATGTCTTATAAGCACCCTCTTATTAAAACAAGTATTGCTTCTGAAAAAAATAAAATAATGTCTTTCCTACAGTGGCACACCACGGCTTGTTCTGACAAAATTTAGAATATATTTTAAACAATTGAAAACTGCAGATTCTTGGCCATGAAAAAAAGGTTCCTTTGAATTTGTATGAGAATGTCTTTTTTTTCTGTGCGATATGGTTGAATGCTTTTGAAGGATTCTTATATATAAATATATATAGTATATATTACAAAACAAAAATGAGTACTGCACACAAGAAGAGTTACAGGATTTTGTAAGCCAGCAATGTGTTTATTCCTTTTAGTTGTCTGAAGGGGTGGTGGGGCACAGTCCCCTAATTTGGTTTAGTGGTTCTACTGTTTGTTTTTTGCAATGGAGGGGTGAGGGGTATTCTATACATTGTTTTGATGTTCAATATGTAGGGGATATATGGACACATAGTACAAGTGAAATTAAAATATGCATTTAATGTTTTCGCTTGCATTAAGTGAAGAACAGTTCGGTCATATTCCATTTTCAGCAGAGCAATAAAGAGTTTATAATATTCTACCAAATACGATTTTTTCAGCAAAAAATTATGCGTAGTTACATAGCCTTTATTTAGATCAATCTAACTTCTGTTTGGGTACCCAAGATGTATCACAAACAACAAAGGTGTGCTTGTGATTGACCAGTCATGCTGTATCCTTCCCAGACATTCTCTGTCAGTGTATTGTATTGCTAAATAAAAAAAATTAAATTGGTTAAACTTAAAATTTAAACAGTACAATATCACTATAACAGGGAGACCTACATGAAAGATCCAGCTTTAAATAACTAATTAAAAAGTATAATTATATTAAATGTACTATATCTCAGAAAAAACAAGAGTTATCTTTAACTGTATGTTAATGTTGGTGGGACAATTTAGTTTCAAATCAAATTGAGCTGCTAGCTAACTATTGATGTCATTTTAACATAAAAATGAGAGAAGCACACCAAACTTTCACATCTGGCTAAGGCATTTCTAAAGCAAACCTTTGCTGTTAAACCTCATAGCATTTTTTTGGAAATTGCAAACTAAATGGATATATATATATAAATGCACACTGGTATATTTCCTGAACCAAACATTGTAAATTATGGAGACTGATAAGATGAAGCCCATTATTCTGAACTGAAAACTTTACTTAGGTGGCAAGGGTCTTTAGTTATGTGCAACTTCTGTTTATTGGATACTAACACGGGTCTCTCTCTTTCTCTGATGTGAATCCCCTCTTTTCCTCAGTCTTTGTATTATGGTGCTATATATTTGATATACTGATAATCCTTTGTAACTGGGGAATGATTTTCAGAAACTGTGACTATAGGGGAAAATTAAGTTCTCTTCCGTACTCTTGTATTTTGGATACAAATTTAAAACAAAGATCCTTTGTAGAAAATAAATAAAAAAATATTAATAACTATAATTTTTGGACCTTGTGGCAATCATGAGGCAAGAGCTACAAATGGGGTTTATACATGCTTTTCTGTAAGAGTTTTGATATATAGTGTCTGTACAGATTCTTTCCTTTCATTTTCATGGTAATTTGTGCAGTGAACAAGGTATAAGTTTTTCTTTGAATATGTACATAATTAAAAAAGATAACGTGAAATACTTTTAAGAATGTTGGATTACTTTTTTTTTTACAAACCTTGCAAAAATTTTCAGCATGGATGTGAAAGCATTAAAATTATAACTTTGTGTAAAAGATGAAAATAATTCACTAAAGACCTTTTTTTACACTGAATAAAATAATTATACAAAAAACAAGTGTTGCATTTCTTACTGAAATGAAGTGCCCTTTTTTCACCATGATGACCAGTTTTCCTTTTGTATAGTGATGTACTCTGTGTCAAGAAACTGCTTGGAGTGACAAAGTGATGTAGTTTTAAGGTATGACACGCATAACTGAATGACTAAGTCCATGATAAGTGATGCATTGATAAAGCCATGTGTATACCTCAATCACCCAAGTCTTCAAGCTCTATTCTACCCAGTCCTGGTCCAGGAGGTTGGGTGTGTCTGCTAGTTTTCTAGATGTCCTTGAACTCTCAGGACCTATCCAGAGCTGGGGGGGGGGAGTTCTTAAATTGATTAAGTTAAACTGAGTTAACTGAGGCCAATACAAGTCCATCTGAACTGTAAAAACAGTGGTTATAATAACCCTCCAAGACCAGGGCTGGGGATCCCTACTCTACACCTTGTTCATGCCTCTGGCTATTCAACCGGCATCTGAAGGCAATTGTGGAAATGCAATACTTTTTTGTATTGTGACCTGTCTCATCTGTAATTTATATTATGATCTGCATAGTTACCGAAAGTGGGTTTTAACAGCAGATGGAGACATTCCAGCCAGAAGTATACCTAATACTTCACTCCCGCTCGGATAATGGTGGCATCACTATGTGTGGAACCAATAATTTACTATTAATTTATGGTTTTGGATTAAAGGATTGTGCACATGTTTAAATTTGACCAGTTTCACCATGTATCTCCCTGAAAAAGGACATTCCTGTTATAAGGCTTTAGCAGCAGCATTAGGTGGGTAAAGATTACTATGTAACACTATATTCATGATATAGAGAAGCAGAAAATCTGATGCTCCATTGTTCTATCTCATGGCAAAACAACATTGCTGTTGAAAAGTGGTATCCTTGGGATAACTTATATGCGAGTAACAGTTCAGTGTGTATGTATAACTTTGTTTTAAAGTATTAGTGGCCTACACCCTTGGTAACATTTTTGTGCAGGATTTTGCTGACAATTTTTCTTTTTTAAATTTAATTTAAAAAATAATTAATCTTTTATTGATAGAAACAAATATCACCAAAACAGATTGGCGGATAATCTGGACAAATTTTATGTTGCCCCTTAGAAGTTGTATACCAGCCCTGAAGGACACTTGTGCCACCTACTCCTTAAAATGATTCTGGGTGTTCTTGGAATTAATCCAACAAAGTGAAATCCATTTAAAAAAATCTACTCCAGTAATTTGGTCACAAGTTACTAAACCTGTAGTCTAGGACTGAAGAGATTAACTTTCTAATCTTGTGTTGCAACAAGGTCAGGAAAGCATGTTGTTTATACTCTTCAATCAATGAGATGTCAGCAAACAAAACTGGATTCAACAGCAAACTGGATGCAATTGCTGTTTAAAGAAAGGTGCCTCTCACCAAAATGTACCAATGCAATCTATTTAACTGTGCTCAAAATATCCACTGGAGGAGGTAAAGACTGACTGGGAGAATAGTGTATAGTGCTTCCTAGCTGTTAACTGTCAGGTTGTTGCAATTATACAATACAATTAGGCTATATAGATTATATTTTTTGGAAGAAAACTAATTAAACTTTACTATAAGAAACGTGTCAGGTAAACCAGTTTTATTTAGTTTCTAGGTACCGGGTCGAGATTAACTGTGAAACAATTGGAAACATTTTAATCAATTTCTCAAATTCTCATTTAAAAAAGGAATCCAGAACTGGGTCTCCATGGTTTTATTGGTAAGTGCTCTGCATTCATAAAAGGGACAATACAAATGTTGCTCCCAGGTCTACATTCTCTGGAATGAAAGGAGATGGGCAGGAAGAGAGGGAGGTCAAGCACAGAGGCTCTCGAGGGCACCAGGTTACTCGTAGATCCAGTCATGGGCTGTGCTCTTATAAGCCACCAGCTCCTCTGGCTTGAACCACAGGCTGATCTCCTTGTTAGCGCTCTCCACCGAGTCGCTGCCGTGAATGATGTTCCTGAAACGGCAAGAGGAACACTTAGAAAACAACTGAGGAGATGATCGTACAAAAATGACCTTGTTTCCACTAACCACTGCTCACTTCTGAGTTTTCAAGTTGGACAGTGTTTTGCAGGGGGGGGGGATACTGTATATTCAGTCTAGTCCACACTTCAGCAGCCAAGATTAAGGAAGGCTGAATAGCCCAGTTATTTCCCCCTGACGGTCTTCCAAATCCACAAACAAGCTATGAAGCTATAACGCTATAAAGGTCCTTCAAATCTCTGCAATGTCAAAACAGACCCAGTACATTTGGACTATCCATTCTCCATTTTCTAACCTCTTTATCAAACACGGGTTTGCGGGGGAACCAGAGCCTATCCCAGCAAGCGATGAACGCAAAGCAGGATTGGACACGACAACAGTTCGTTACAGGACACAGACCAGAGCCCATTTTCCCCAGAAGCCAATGAATCTTCCAGGATGTTTTTGGACTGTTGGAGTAAACCACAGCTACTGGCTATAACCTATACAAAGGTTACAATACAAACTCCATGCAGATAGACATCAGGAATTGAACCCAGGGCCCCAGTGCTGCAAGGCAGCAATGCTTACCACTGCACCACATTTTGAAACTTTTAAGAGAAACTACAACTCTAAGAAGTGCTCACTGACTAATCAAGTCCATCACAAGAGCATCCCTCACACAGCATGACTAGCTGACATTACTGCCACTTTAGCCAACTGTATATGGGTATCATACAAGGGAGTCCACCTTTTAGAAAATAAGGGCAAATATCACTAAACATGTAAAAAGAACATCGGTACAGTGGAAAGTCAAGCAGAAAATCTCAAATTTGCACGCAAAAGAAATGTCCCACCTCCACTTCAATCCCTTTTCCAATTCAGAAAGTTTCACCTAGGTAATGAGATCAATTCTTTATCAAAAGCTCTAAAAATTGTGAATGCACCTTGATTGATGCATTCACAATTTTTGTTGATTTAGATTCACTTTTCCCTTTCCAGAATAGGTGCGCCTTTCACTCACCTGCCAACCTGAATGCAGAAGTCACCACGGATGGTACCGGGCTTGGAGGCTGCAGGGTCGGTCTCGCCCAGCATTACTCTGCCAGTCTTCACTACCTTAAGGCCTTCCCATACCTGAAAAGGGGGTGTTTTGTTACAGTTCAGCACGGGAAGCTTATCCATCTCACTGTCTTGTAAAGTGAAGTACAATTGATGAGAAAGCTTACCATGGCAACAACGGGACCCGAGTTCATGTATTTTACCAGGCCGGAGTAGAACGGTCTGTCTTTAAGGTCGATGTAATGCTCTTTCAGGAGCTCCTCTGATGCCTGTAGATGAAAATAACAGCTAAGCCACGAGCCATTTCATGCCACTGCTTAGAGAGATGTGTTGCAAATTAGTAACATTCCAATTAGTGAAATTCATCTAGGCTTATGCCATCTTTTCAAAAACTTAAAAGATTTCCAACAAATACATCACAGCACACAACGTAGCGGTCAAAATTAATTGGAAAACCATTTTACGCCAGTGTAGGCATTTTGAAATTACACCAAATACGTTTCTCATGTAGTTTTTCAGGTGTTACTGTGCACACCAAACTCCTGCTCAGATGTACACACCCCCGCTCCCCTTCACTCAGGGTGGGCCATATCAGGGTGTACAAATGACAAGCAGCACTGAACCATCATGAAGCAGGGCAATGGCCAAAAATAGACTTCAGTTGCCATTCTGGGAATGGCTCATTTGCACTTACAAAGTAAAACCAAGTTCCATGAATGAACCATTAAACACTTCATTTGAGCACCCTATTCTGCCAATGGAAAAACAGTGCTGTAAATATTAAAAGCCAAAGCTAAACTCTTCTAGTCTTGAAGGATTGACATACTTGAAGCCTGTCTTAAAAAAAAAACTCACTCCAGTAATCTTTCAACAACTGTACAACCGATACGGTAAAATCATGCAACTGCTTCATGCCTTCTCAAACATGAAGCTGCACAACTGAATAGCAGTTTCCAGAGCCCTGTTCTGAAATGACCACCTTGTCTAAAACTGCAAGCAAGAAGATGGAATTAAGACTGAAGCTGGTTCATCCACACTGGGCCCAAGACTTTCTATTGATAGAAGAGAGCAGACTATAAATGGCAGGTGTCTAGACATTCAACTCCTCACAGATTAAGAGGGGGTGGAACAGATAGTACACTGCTGATGTATCGGAACGATATGGTTATAGTTACCAAAGGATACCATAGGACCATAAAGGAAACTCTGTCAATGTATAGAAGTAAAACTGAACATTTAAAAAATTTAACCACCGCTTTTAAGGCTTCCTCAACTACATGTTTTGACAGATGACAGGTAGGGAGTGGTACTTACGTGAAGCATTTTCATTGCCACAAGTCTGAAGCCTTTCTGCTCAAAGCGCTTAATGATCTCTCCGATGAGTCCTCTCTGGACACCGTCGGGCTTGATAGCAATGAAGGTGCGTTCCTCTTGGGCGGCCATTGTGCTGTAACAAAAGCGAAGTGGAAAGTCGCAATTATGCCAAATTTAAACTCATCACCAATTATTTGCGCTTTACGGTTGCTTGAACAGGGTTCGGGAAATATTTTGTAACTGGTGTTTAAATATCCCCATGATGAGCTGCTTCAGTTCCGACTGAATGGATTCCTTCCGCTCCATTATTTTAACTTCTATTCCACTAATTTTCTTGGCTTAACTAAATAAGTTTTTTTATGGCCATGGATATGATTCCGAACCCTTCTGACCTTCATGCAAACCTCGCTGTTAACAAGCCCCGGAGAGCTCCAATAGTGCAACCCATTGCAAACCTATAGCGTCTCCAAATAATTCACGTCATTCTCTTCCTTTAACATGTGAATCTAGAGCAGATTACTCATCTGTCGATACGGGACATCTTTGTTCACAAAAATGAAGGATTCAGGCGGAAGCAGAGAGTTGCATTATTTTAAGTTTATGTTAAGGGTAAAATCTGGGTGTGAATGGCTGATTTATTTAGTACTGCCTTCACATAAAGAACCCAAACTTCCAAGAAATTGATTAAGGGTAGTGTAAGGCTTAATGTCTTTTCAGATGTATAGTTTGGACAATCCACCCTTTATAGTTCGATCCCAGGCAACGGCTTGCCAGCTGAAGCCCAGATGAACTTGACCAAAAGCGATCTACTGTATTGTCTCAAAAGCGGCCATGTTTAATTTTCGCCGAATGCCAATCTGCCACATGGCCTGCTGCTGCTGCACTTCACCGGGAACCGGCAAATTTCTATTCCCGAAACAAAAGGAGCGCCCAAAGTAGCTCACGGAATGTTGTACAATGAGCGTTTTTCAATATTTTCCAAAACCAGAATTAAGGGTTTCACCCAAATAAAGTAATATCGTACTATTAGCAGACCTGTTAAACCGATCCACCAGTATTATTCAATGAAACCATCACAGCTTGCAACGCAGTGTAATACAAGTATATCCTTACAAGGACAATTATACGTACAGGTCCAATTGTAAAGGCTTTTCAAAACGATCTTATATGCAGTATCTTTGCAATAGCACACAAGACGCAAACCATATGCCAAAGAAATCAATCTCTTAAATCACAGATTAAATTAAAACCCAAGATCAAGGCCAATACAATGGGGCTAACATCTCCTTTCAGATCGCGTCGGACGTGGCCAGCATGAACAGAAAAGTACCTTTCCAAAAATAGTTGACTCTCGGAAGACTGACAGAGAAGCGGACTGGACAGCACACGGACAGCGACTGACGGCCGACGGGGAAATTCCAGAGCAGAGAGCAGCTATATAAAGAGTCGCTGGGCGGAGACTAGGAGGGGTTGCTGCGCTCAAGAGTTTCGCAGAAGGTCCTGAAACTGTAAGAACGTGTTTGCCATATTGGCTCCACGGTCCCCCTGTTTCTAAACACAACACGCGCTGTATTTTAGAGCCAAAATGGCGTAAAATTAAATTAATTCTGTTAACAAAAGACTTGAGGATTATTTGTCACAGGAAACCAGACTGAAACGAACCACTTCAATTATTAAGGGGGGGTAAATATATCAGTCAAACATTTGTTTCCCCAAAGTATAATTTGAGACCACCTTACAAAAAAGCTATAATGTGTTCAGAATTATTTTCATTAAGCCATTTACTATTTAAATGTGCAAAAAACTAACGGACGAAAGCGCTTACTCTTAAAATCAATGAGGAAGACTAGCCGTTTACATAACAGATTTTTACATGTCATATCTGGGATATTACGGTTATCATATAAACCATATCATTCAACTTTGAAACAAAAAGCAAGCAAAAACAGAACACATTATAGAGTAAAATCCATTCGTTTTCTGCATTTTAAATTGTATGCCTCATTCACAGTTCAAAAGTCATAGTTCAAAGGTTAAGTTAGCGGAAGTTCGTGTTTTCACCATGTGGGAGAGTTTTTACGCATACTTGCAAAGCACTACGAGTAGCTTTTAAGTAATATTAAAATGTACGCTCGATGGCAGTGATAAAATTGTGATCAACTACGCGATCCCCGATTATCTGTCGAGTAGTGCTTTGAAGAAGGGATGCTAGATTTGATTTGCTAGGATTGCTAGTTAGGTGTCAAGGTTTGTGACATCCTAAGCGCGTGAGGTCCTCATTATTTGATATAAACAGCGTAGGGTACTTCATTTTTTTAAAGGTTTTAGTTTTGACTAAAATATATTAATATGGATGAAAATAACCGCAAATGTGAAGCGTCACAACGGAAAAGTAGAAAAAGAGCTGCAGTCTCGGACAGTCAGCTCGAAGCAGAAGAGATTAAGAGGCAGATCCACCTCAGCAAGGTGACGGCGCTGGGCGAGAAAGAGGAGTCAGAGAGGCTGCTGGAGGACCTGGTGTTTGGGGCCGAAGACGAGCTGGTGGAGAGGCTCATAGGAGCGGCAGAGGTAAGCTCATTTGCCGGCCGAGAAGCACTTTCGCTCGTGTGGACTCCGTTTTCTCACTCGCTGCCGTGTACACCATCTTGGGTTTTACTCGGTATTTTTTTTAAATAGCTGGGGCTTTAAAACGTTGCTAAGCAAAGGGCTCCCCATTCCTTAAACTATTCTAAACAAGACAACCACAAAATGAAATCAAACTGAAGGCTGCAGTTTTTACAATACGTCAACTGACCGATCCACTGCGCGACTATCTTTTTGAGTAGACGCCGAGGTTAAATGTTTTGTTTCTGGTGCACAAGTTCCCTGCTTGAAAGCGCCTTAGTTTTATTTCAGATCAAGTCTTTAAACATGCTTTTTTAGTAAAATTAAAAAAATAGACTGAAAGCATCCCTTAATGTTCTGTGGACATACCTACTTTTACACCAGGTGTACAAATTACATTTAGATAACTAATGGAGCAGACGCATAATTAAAAAGATACATCACAGATTGGTCCTAGAATCGTTGTGTATATCCCCCGGAAGTATCGGATACCGTTACAACATAATGGACTTAAGACAGGTTTCTATTTGCGTTCTTATAGCCTACTAAATGAAGTGCTACGATGTTTGGAGCACAACGCGGTTTAAGGTAATCTGAAAACAAGCGGGTCACCTGGCACCGAGATAAAAGTTGAAAGCCTTTAACCAGACAGGTAATTATTCAGATACGGTGATCTAATTACCTCTTTATGCGGTTATAGAGCACCGTGGCCTTTTAATCTGTCACTTTGAATTCCAAGAGAGGAATGACTAACACATAACAGAACTTTAACTTGTTAGGTATTTAAGTGAATAGTGATTTCTTACTTTTCTATGGTAGTTTTCATTTGAAAGGGTGTGCTTTACAGTCATGTGAAAAAGAAAGTACACCCTCTTTCAGTTCTATGGTTTTATTTATCTGGAAATAAGAAAAAATCGCCTGGTCCTTACCAGGTTCTAAAATTAATTCAGTCTAACCTCAGGTGACAACACATAACAGACTACACTATTATTTCATTATTTATGTCATTATTTATTTAACACAAAATAAGCCAACATGCAAGAGCCATGTGTGAAGTGCATTATACCCTGAATAAGAACTTTTAAGTTTTGGTGCTTAGAAATAGGTGATGTAGATTTTCTTGACTAGTTTTGTAACCTGTATTTTAGTCATCTAGCAATAAGAGCTCAGTATAGCCTCTTCAAATTCACATACTAAACAAGTCATCTCACTGAAGTACGTTAATCATCATAAAATTTCTACATTTTAGATGCATGAGCTGTTGACACTTAATCTCACTTCCATATCCCAAACAATGTGATTAAAATGATTGGTAACGTGTACAGGTAGTGAACGTAAAAATAAATGCACTAATTAATGTAAAGTCACTTGCCAGAGCACTGGGCCACCACGTGTGGCTCGTATGAGGTGTATGCTCCATGGCAAAGAGTCAACCAGCACCTGGAATTCTTCAGGAGAGATGTGGCACCTTTCTTCCATGAGAAAGTTAATCAACTCATGCGTGGATGGCGGAGGTGGAGAACCCTCTCGGGGGTCATTCCAGATTATCCCGTACAGCAGCTATCAGAAGTATTCATCCCCTTTGGACTTTTTCACATATTGTGTTACAATATAGAATCATCATGTGTTGAATTGGGATTGTTTGCAATTGACTTGAAAAACACTAGGGTTGGAGACCCCCGGTCTGTAATTTAAACAATGCTGTGCTCTGCTATGAACAAGCTAAGGTTTATATTCTGTTTCCTCTTTAAGGATGAGGGTGCGCCAAGTGGCAACCTGCTGGATGAGTCCTCCAGTGATTCAGAAGTTGAGAACGAATCTCGGCTGCAAGTGGAGCGTACCAAAAAGGCCGCCTGGTTGGACGAGGATGACAACCTTGAGGAAGAGTGAGTACGGGTCTCGGGGCGGTTGCTGGAGGTTGGCTGTGTAATCTGTGTCGCAAAGCAATGAAAAAACTTTAATATACAGTTGAAATTGACGTAGAATACACCCTCCAGCAGCACCGTTAAGCTTGGATGTCTGTTTCTAAAAATCTAATTCTCTAGCAACGTCAAGAAGATAGATATTGATATGACTAGATAAGATTTTGGGATCCTTTAGCCACTAGCAAAAAAACAAGCAATATACGAGGAGCTGACCTCCTCTCGTTTATTTCCTTGTAAATCCACTCATACCATGTACAGCTTGAGCCTTGTAACATTGTTCTGCTGCAGCTTGTTGAGTATTGTCCATGTTTTGTTGATGTCCATCTGAATATTTTTTCTTAGAATTGGCATTCACCTCTGTAAACATCATCTGTAGGAAAATATCATATGAGGCGACTTAAAGTCTTAAAACATGTCCTTAAAGGCAGTGCTTCCAGGTAGCTTATTTATCCTTTGGCTCCAAGTTCTACATTGTGGAGGGTCTTTAAATGCTTCTAATAAGTGTTGAAGAATAATCCTGTTATGTTCCTTTGAAAGTCAGCTTTCTCCTACTGCTCCAGGCATAGCTTTCATCAGCAGATATGGCAGTGAGTTTGGTAAGAATCGGCAAAAGGTTTTGTGAAATGTCTTCAGTGTTTTATCTCTGTTCTGCCTTTACTTTAGCGTGGACATGACTCACAGGTTCCGGAAGGATTTTCTGAAGAGCGACATAGAGAAGAAACTCCCGAAGCAGATGGTGCAGCGGAGACTGCGTGAGCAGTGAGTTTTCCATTTTCACAGTCTTCTGCTGTGCCTCTCCCACCGTATCAGCAGCTGTAGAGAAACCAGCTGTGTCCACAATTTATTCTTCGTAAATCAGTTGAAGGCTGTTTTCAGAGGGGTTTTTTTTTTGCATTATTGAAAACTTCTCTCCACGTTTTCAAGAAAAAAGAATACAAATTTTAATAATTGCAAGGGACACTGTGGGTCTGGTAAAGAAAGTTAAAGTTTTGGTCAATTGAGATGAAATCTTTGGTTCTTTTCAATGAAAGCCAGTTTTTATACCTCATCTCTTTAGAATGCATTGTCTCCATCTCTCCATCACCTTATATGATAATAATTATAATTGCTTACACTTATATAGCGCTTTTCTGGACACTCCACTCAAAGCGCTTTACAGGTAATGGGGACTCCCCTCCACCACCGCCAATGTGCAGTATCCACCTGGATGATGCAACGGCAGCAATGGTGCGCCAGAACGCTCACCACAGATCAGCTATCAGTGGTGAGGAGAGCAGAGTAATGTAGCCAATTCATAGAGGGGGATTATTAGGAGGCCATGATTGGTAAGGGCCAATGGGAAATTTGGCCAGGACGCTGGGATTACACCCCTACTCTTTTCGAGAAATGCCCTGGGATTTTTTTAATGACCACAGAAAGTCAGGACCTCGGTTTTACGTCTCATCCGAAGGACGGCACCTGTTTATAGTATAGTGTCCCCGTCACTATACTGGGGCATTAGGACCCACATGGACCGCAGGGTGAGCGCCCCCTGCTGGCCCCACTAACACCTCTTCCAGCAGCAACCTTAGTTTTTCCCAGGAGGTCTCCCATCTAGGTACTGACCAGGCTCACACCTGCTTAGCTTCAGTGGGTTTCCAGTTGTGAGTTGCAGGGTGATATGGCTGCTGGCTATGATTAGTTCTTGATTAGTTTCTCAAGAACAATTAGTCAGGTGAACGAAGAAAACGTCTTCCTGTCTCAGTCAGTGGATGTGTGTCGTCTGAAAGGCAGATGGCAGAATCTCTCTGTGCTCCATTCACAGGAAGGAGAAGGACTGGCCATGGACTGAAGAAATGAGTGAGTTTTGTGAATTCTTTGCTTGGTCAGTCCTTCTGCTTCTGCTTTGAGCCAGTGGTCAGGCAACTGAGTGCAGCAGCTCATTTCCCCAGAGGTTTCTGAGGAATACGGCCCTAACAGGGCTGTCATCTCACAAAGTACATATCTTCAGTTCAGTTCTGTTTCATAGGTGGGTTCCATCTGACTGCAGCTGAACTAAACTTGTGTAAACTTGCATTGTATTCCCTGCCTCACTGCCCTCTGTTCCACCTGCAGGTTCCAGAGAGCAATGGGTGGAACGCCATCATGGGCAGAGAAGGGTGCGAAGAAGATGAACAGGAGGAAAGGACAGAAGGGTAAGGACATTGAGCAACTTCATAAAACTAAGAAGATATCTGCCCTTGGACACCTCCTCAAAGAGTATGCCACAGTCACAAGATGATAAATTTCACCTTCTGTGCTAATTGAAAATGTTACACAATTTATCTTAATCTTCCAGGTATTTATTGTTTTCTCTCAGTACTTATTTGAGAAGAGTTTCTTAGTTTATGCTTTGCAGTTGTATTTTCCCTGTCACCCTTTCAAGTACATTTAAGTTTCTTTATTGTAATACTTAATTTACATGTTAAGTATTACAATATTGACAGTCTTTTGGCAGTAAGTGGTTGTCTATTATAAAAGGTAAATCATATCTGTTTATCACTATGGAATGTTCCCTAAAGTCTTCTCTAGAAACGACTGTTAAGCAGCTCTTTATTGGTTTGATTGTTCTTTGTGCTTATTTTTTCCAAGGTGACAGTGATGATGATGATGAGGAGGACAGCCTGTTAAAAAAGACAGGCAACTTTGTTGCTGTTTCCGAATCTCTTCCCAAAGGAATCATACAGGTGAAGGATTTGTGGTTGTGGAGGCAACTTTAGGCTACGGTACCCAGATACTGATGTTTACAATATGGACAAGGATTCTCACAGACCTGGGGTTTTTAGATTAAGAGTCCCAGCATGGTTGTTAAGCACTGTCTGGGGTTTTGGAGTATCTGGTTTCAAAAGATTGTTTTGAGAAAATACCCATTTGAAAGCACGGGATTAGAGCACCAGCTAGGAGAATATAGTTACAGGAAACTATGCTCCTGGCTGGTTCTTTTACAGTATATATTCTCCAAGTCACTTTTCAGTTTCAAACTGATGTTTTGGAGGATTTGTTTTTACAGTACACTGAAGCATGGGACTCATTCCTGACAAATTTGTTTTAATATTCCATTAATTCATTGGCTTCATATAACGAGAAAATAAATATGCACAATATCTGTTTTTCTGAATGTTATAAAGAAAAAACTAAGTTTATCTTGGAGGTCTTTTTATTTAAATTTGTGCGTGTACAGATTCCATTAATTCTGTACAAACTGCAGAACCTTAAGTGGTGACTGTTATATGACCTATTCCTGCTTAGACATCCAGAGACCACAAAACTCAGAAAGACATGTTCCTGTGCTGTTGGAAACAGAGCTGCAGAAAGACAAAATAAAAGAGGAAAAAACATGGGACACTAGAATAAAACTAGTGAGACAAGCAAGTGATCTTTTTAGTATTTATGTTCTGCACTTTGTAATGTTCATTACATTGGAACCAGTGAGTATGGACTGTGAAGCACTCTCTACCCTGTCCCTCTGTGAACCTGTATGCTGTTGAGGTGAGTGTGGGATTTTTTCCATATATGTTTTCTGCTCTTTTCTCAGATGAAGAACTGTTTGAATGCCAACAACGACCGTCCATCAGACACGAAACTAACCACAGTCCAGTTTCACCCTTCAGCCCAGGTGGTGATGACAGCAGGGATGGACCAGTCTGTATCTCTATTCCAGGTACTGCTTTCCTCTGTGGACATAAACAGAACCTGTCATTGTGTCTCAGGTCCCTAAAATAATTGCTTTCCTCTGAGATCGAGTGTTAAGCTGTGGTTCAGCATCAGTGTCTCACACTGAGGCTCCCCAGTACAAACCAAGATTAAATTATGCTACAGTACAGATGAATTGTCGTGTGGTCAGGACTCTCTTCCAATCTTGAGTTAGTGGTAGATAAGGAACTATAAATATCCCCTCAACATAGACAAATCAGGAACGGCAAAGCTATGGCTCATAGACAGAACTCTATAACAGAGCCCTGAGCAGTGGCAGTGCAGTTCTTAAGTATTCTGCACCACCTAATGCAGGCGTGCTTGCAGGTGATACAGATTTCCTGTCAAGTTTTTCCATGGTAACTGGTACCAAGTGAGAGGTGGGTGGCTGACTGCCATTACAAATGCTAGTATGACAAATATCACAGCAGGGGCAAGCCTGACAAAATCAAGCTACCTCTGCCAAATGAGTGTGGATTTAGATTCAGAATCACTAAAACAACATTGTGAGATTCTCTGAAATTACGCTATGTATTAGTATTATGTGTATATTAATACTTCTGATTTCATCTGTATCTGTTCTTTTTGGCTTCTGCTTAAACCCCCCTTCAGACTCCCTGAATCCCATTGTTTGTGTTTTCTCCAAGGTTGATGGAAAGACCAACCCCAAGATCCAGAGTATCTTCCTGGAGCGCTTTCCTGTGCACAAGGCCCGATTTAGTGCAGATGGCGAGCAGGTCATCGCCACGGGCACTCGCAACCGGCTCTTTTACGTGTATGACATGATAGAAGGAAAAATAATCCCTGTGCATGGTGTCAGAGGTGAGATTTTACACCAGTAATCCTGTGAACCTATGTTGCCTTATCAAAGGTTGTACAGCATGGTTGTCTTGCGCTGTTACCATGGCAACACCCTGTGTCAAGTAATGAATGGCTTGGCTGGGGAGCATTTCAACTGGGTTTCCAGTTTTTTCTGTGCTGCGAAGCTGAGTCAGACAGTTGGCAATATCAGACTTCATTAGTATAATATAGACGACAATTGATGATTCATACATGTTAAGAGAAAAAAAGACTGTTTGTTGGTATTGAACCATCTGTAGATGTACGAAAGA
This sequence comes from Lepisosteus platostomus, assembly GCF_059453375.1. Classification (NCBI taxonomy): domain Eukaryota; kingdom Metazoa; phylum Chordata; class Actinopteri; order Semionotiformes; family Lepisosteidae; genus Lepisosteus; species Lepisosteus platostomus. Next base: position 35,120,068 of record NC_142621.1, read on the forward strand.
CACAATGTATGATGTATGAAAGATGCCAGTAGCAGCGTGGTGTGGTTTGGTTTATGGTATGACTTAAATTAATTACTTAAAATGAATGGGAGAAAAATAGAGTAAATGTAGATGAAGTCCTTTATAGGCACATTCACATCAGGACTCCTGTGTGTTCCTGGCTTCTGCTCTCAAATGTGTGCATCGGGTATACTTTCTGCTTAGTGAAGCTCCAGAAAACTGTTTCTGAAGTTTTGTTTTATTGTAAAGGAAGTGTGTTTTCTTTCAAGAAACAGATGGGTGTGATCCTTGGATCAATTACCTACTAATTACCAAAGAAGCCAGTTGGGCCAAATTGCCTCCTCTTGCTTGTAACCCTTCTTATGTTTGTGTCAGTGCTGAAATTGATCAGGATCCTGATTCGTTTTCCTCCAGCATTAAATGAGAGCCAGGTGAAAGAGTTTGAGGTGTCTCCCGATGGTTCATTTCTTCTCCTCTCTGGGACCTCAGGGTATCTCCATCTGCTCACCTTGAAGGTGTGTAACAGAGTTTTGTTACTTCTTTGTTCTTTATTTAAGACACCATGGAAAACACAATGTTATAAGTAATTGGTATTCCTTCATGAGCTTATGATAAAATGGTATGCCTGCATGACCGTATTGGTACTGCATTGTTGATTATAGTGTTGTTGCTTGTTTTTCTTTTTTTTTCATTTGTTTTTGTTTATTCATCTGTTTGAAAATTCACTAAAAATGTTGATCACAAAAAAAAATTGACCCAATTGGCAATATCGTGGTTTTAATAATAGCAGCAGTCCAATACTGGTTTTATTATTTGCAGCTGGTTAAATCTGAATATAAAGTGAGCTTTAATATCTGATAAATGTTGCAGACCAAGGAGCTGGTGCGGAGCATGAAGATCAATGGTAAAGTGACAGGAGCCACATTCTCCTCTGATGGCAGCAAAATCTACGCCTGCTCTGGTGAGGAAATCTAACATATGCTGCCGCAGAATGAGCAGAGCTCTGCTGTCTGGTGAAGGAATTTTGTGCAACTCTTTATTTGAATGGTGTTGCATAATGGCTTTATAATCCCTTTATTACAGCGTCAAAATGCATTATAATCACGTGTTTAAAGCCTTGTAGGGACATGTAAAAATAAAACAACATGCATTTGTTCTAGTATTGCATCATACCAAATGTTATAAATGAAGCTAATTATGCTACACGTTTTAAATAAAGTTTACCAAATTTTGTTTTAAATGTGTGCTAGCTCATGAAAGACGTCATTCTTGCTTACAGGCGTTAATTCATTTGAAAATGCTATTCACTGTTTTTGTTCACTGTTGATCACTGTTATTCGTTTTAACTGATATTATTTTAAAGATTTTATTTAGATTTTTTTCAGGTTTACTAATCACTGATTTAATCTTAAAAGTAGCAGTAAAAATTGTGGGTAAACTGAATTCTGTTCTGTAAGTGGCGTAGCACTAAATATTGGTACCTGTTATGTGAATTCTGTTATCCATTTATAAATTTCCAAGCTATATTAAACTAAAAGAGTAGGTGCTTAATGTTATTTCAAGTGAAGAAAGATGCAACACTGTATACAAAAAACTTACATGTACACTACCCAAAGAATGAACTTCAGGGGAGAATCGTTTTATAAAGTCATTTTAAGTATATTACTGACAAGATGGTACAAGTAACATGAAAAATAGAACAAGATTTTAAACAATTAAGTGTACATTTTTTTTATAATTTAAGCAGATTGTGCTAATCTTTTTAATTTAAGTGGATACTGAAGTGTTCACTGCTTGACATGGGTTACCTTTCTGTTCCACTAATGTTGTGATCAGTGCACTAGGCTTGCACTGGGCTTTGTGTTCACCAGGAAGCTGACTGCAGCATTTGAAAGAATATTTGCCTTCCCTGTTTTTCAGATGAGGGAGAAGTATACATCTGGGATGTTAAAAGCAGTAAATGGATGAACCGGTTCACAGATGAAGGCTGTTTAAAAGGAACAAGTATTGCTGTGTCCAGAAATGGGCAGTATCTGGCTTGTGGGTAAGAAGGACTGTTTTTTTTTTTCTGATTGCGAAGGACTTAATTTATTTCTGCATTTACTCCCCCATCTAATAAAAGTAATCTAGCTTTTTAAAGCCTGGTTCATGGTTCTATTTCTTCTCATTGTATGGAGACATAGCTGTTGGGGTCTTAAGATGAAACCACAATATTAATTATAAGGTCTATTGGCCAAATACAGTGAATAAATTTCATTACAATAGTATTTCCTCATTTGTATACCTACCCAATGTTATTTGTGCAATTTGTTCTTTGCTGTGTGTGAGCATAAGTCAGCCTTAAGGGATGTGAATCCTTAGGCAAACCTACGAAGAGGTTGGCTTGTGATATTTTTAGAACCCATTTAGCTTCCTACGATTAAGAGTAGTGTGGAAGCTCTTGTGCTGATGTGCATCTAATCTGAGCTGCCATATAATCTATCCACGTACCCTCTGGAGAGGAGATCAGGTAGAACTGTCTTGTCTAGTGAAGAATATAGTTCAGACTCTTCTTGAAGTGTGTTGCACGCTTTTATTATTTACCTGCAGCAGCAGCTTCTAGAAGGCTTTTTTAGAGGTTCTCATTGATGTTTAAAGATCCAGTAAGGGTGAAGGTATTCATTACCTCTCCTGTTTGAACAGAACGTGCCTCTGTGTACTAACAGTTCTACCTTTTCAATGGGGCAGCTCATGTGACATATTTTGCACAAAATTGCAAAAGTATCCAGTGAAATAAGGAGCTGGTATAACTCACGGACACGCTGCAAACTGTGAATCAAAAACACGTGAAACAACAAAATGTCTTGATAATCCTTTCTTAATCTCCCCCAGATGCATTAGACAGTCTGTATTCCACATTCTATTTTTATCAGGGCTTTCAGTAAAGATTAAATGTCATTCTCCTGATCTATCATTTCGTGTTATTTTAGATGTTTTTTTTTTAAATAACAACAGGATTATCCATAGTCTTCCTTGGTCTCCAACAGATCAGTTAGCTGCTTCTGTGTTCCTGTCTCCCAGAATTGTGATGTCATTTGTTATATCATTTTCTATATCATCTGTTATGTCATTTGTCATGTGAGGAAAACACACAAGTAAGCATTTCATTGTATTTGGGTACATATAACATTAAACTTGAATTTAGCTTACAAGTCAGATAGATTCAGGAGCTTTGACCTTGACACCGCTGTTATAATTCAACTTTGTGTTTATTAGAGGAAATAAACTGGGAATTGTTAGGTTACAGTATGGAGAAGTCAAGGGTTCAGCTGTCCTAAAGAGCGCTTCACATCTCCAAAGCAGAGGATTTTAGGCCAAAGTGAGAGAATTGTGCTTTGCTTTTGACTTGCAAATGTACAGTTTCCCTTGCGTCATTCTTTCTGAATTCCACATTTTGAAAACCAGCAATTACTCATTAGTTTAATTAGGTGAAAGCACATGGTAATATAAGGGTGTTTCTGATTATTCTCTCATTAATCATAAGTTAGCATGGCAGATAATTAACCCAGTGTATTTTAATTGCAGGAGATTTACTTGCACCTTTTCTATCTCTGTGGGGTGGGGGAAAGCATCTTTTAACAATGAATCAGACTGCTCCACAGTATGTTTTTTTCCTGGATAATTCTTTGCTTGTTGTTTCGATTTTATTCAGTCCTTGCTACAGTGGAATGTATCTCTGTTTCACTCAGGTTAGCAGAAACAAATGGTGATGGCCTTTCTTGTGAGGAGCTCAGCCTCTGATTGTCAAAAGATGCTATGTTTTCAAATCAGTATCTGCTGCTGAAAACCTTTAACACCTCAGTGGAACCGTAGTAGTCTTTTTGGATTTTTTGGGATTGAGAAAATTGCCTCGCTTTCAAATTACTGTTAGCTCAAACGTCACCACCTGGTGGCACAAGAAGGAAAATGTTTTTCTTTACCAGATCTGTAATGTTCCTCAATCTTGTTTAAGAGTTTGGTGGTAAAATATCAATTCTGTTTATTTTCTTCATAAATAGAAAAACAGGCTATGTATAAAAAACTGTTTATGATGGAGAAAAGAACTTTGAAAAAGCTTTCATTTGAAATTGCACAGGTTTTATTATGGGCTTTAGAACTCTGTTAATAAGCTAGTCTCAAACATATTCTGCTCATTGTGATCAGGACTTAGGGAACAGGTGGTACCAATTTTACATCATTTTCTTTAAAAGAACCAGTCTTCACTGGGACTGCAGAGGAAAAATGTATCTCTTATATTCATAGTTTTTTGTATCATGGTTTGTGAGAGAATTAAGGATATTTTTTAACATTCAGTAAAAGAACTATGCTCATACATTCCTGGCTTCAAAAGTATTTTATTTTCAAACAGAATGGAAGGAGATAAAATTTATCTTTAAATTTGACGTCTACCCTTCTGCTGAAAGCCATAACATTTGAGTTCTTTAAAATTTTAGAAACGATAGATAGCAAGTTATCTGTATATATGTGTGTATACATTGAGCTTTGGCATTGAAGCAGTAAAACATATAAGAAGGTATTAAATAAGAAAACTCCTAATGCTGATTAATAAGACAGTACACTGGGTTACATGGGTTTAGCTACCTTAAATGTAAAATTGAGTTCCTTTTGCTGTACCAGTGTTTTCTATGAGGTGAGGAATATTCTCTGTAAAGGTGTGCATATTTTTCAGGGGAGGGGGTGGGTCATTTATATTTTGGAATAAAACATTGAACAATAGTGAATATTGCATTGTAATGGAATAATCTCAACTCATTCTCTGGTTCACAAAGAGATGCCAGAAAACAAAAACACTTTGCATGCCAACAAATCAGCCTGCAAAGGAAAAAGCTTTTTGCTTGGGTTTGTATAAAAGGCTGAAAGTGAAGGAGTTAGTGGTTTAATGCCCAAGTGAGAATACTACCTGGAAGTATTCATGTTTTTTTTTAAAGCTTTTCTGTTTGTTTCCTAATCTATTGTGAAATACAGGATATTTCACTTTTATTGTAACGGGTATAAACAGGTAAGCTATTTTTACATTTGAGAATTGGAGCTATAAATGGAATTCAAAATGGAAAAGCACATACCTCCCTGACAGCAGGCCTTTTTCTAGAAAATAGTCTTTTTATAAAGTAGAAAAGCTAGCTTAGGAACGCTGTGAGTGTGTGCTGTCGTGTCTCCTCACAACACGTTGTTTTGACATCAATGAGATGGGGGTATTGCGTTTGATTTAATTCTTAGCTTAGTTGTCTCAACCATAAAAATAAATGAAGTGATCCGCCTTCAAGTAGCTCAGAGACGGGGGCTGACGCCAAATGAATGGAACTCGAAGATCTTTGCTCTCTTCTTATTTTAAATTTAGATCTGAACGAGGGGGATAACAACTTGAAAATGAGAAAGCACTTAGGCAGAACAACAGTATCCAGGCCAGTTAATAAATCATTTGTTCTTTTAAATAGAGTGTATAATATTTAACATAAGGCTGTATTTTTGTTACAATGACATTATTAAACTTTGTGAATGGGCAATTATTAAATGATTATCGGTGCATACCCTTACATACATAGGTGCATACATCTCGGGGAGTTCAAAAAGCTTTGTTCCCACTTTATAGCCAAAAGTGTTTGTGGCTTTTAATAATAATATAATAATAATAATAAACTTTATTTTATATAGCGCCTTTAAAGGTGGCTTCTCAAAGCGCTTTACAGGATGACAATAACAATAAATAAGAAGACTACAACAATAAATAAGAAAAATTTCACAAGACAGGACACAATTATAATTACAGCAATACAACAATAACAATAGAGGAGACCGTGGAAGATGGTATTAAGAAGAGCAGAGGGGTGAAGAATGGAACCAGTTAAGTAAAGGCTTTTCTGAAAAGGAGGGTTTTGAGTCTGGATTTGAAGGAGTTTAGAGAAGGTGACTCTCTAATATCCTTGGGCAAGGAGTTCCAGAGCTTGGGGGCATAGCAGGAGAAGGCCCTGTCGCCCATACAATGTAGACGGGCTTGGGGGACAGTAAGGAGGGCAGAATTTGAAGAGCGGAGGTTGCGAGGTGGGGAGTAGGGCGATAAAAGTTCAGACAGGTATTGAGGTGCCAAGCCATGTAAAGCCTTGTAGGTGAGCATGAGGATTTTAAAGTCTACGCGGAATTTGACCGGAAGCCAGTGCAAGGACTCCAGGATGGGAGTAATGTGAACACTTGCACTAGATCTGGTCAGGATTCTGGCTGCTGAATTTTGGACATACTGCAGCTTGTTCAGAGTAGATTTAGATACCCCAGGGAGCAGAGCATTGCAGTAGTCAATTCGAGAGAATACAAATATGTTGATCAGCTTTTCAGCCACAGTTAATGATAGCATAGGGCGTAGTCTTGCGATATTTCTAAGGTGAAAAAAAGATGTTTTGACAGTATGCTGTACATGTGGGTCGAATGTTAAGCCAGAATCGAATATAACCCCAAGGTTTTTCAATTTTGATTGGAGCTCAAGTACAGAGCCATCTACAGACAGGGTTACAGGACTGGCTTTGCTGAAAATGACACACACAGTATTGGTCACTGGTATGTGCAGCTGCAGTTATTCTTTTGTGTTGTACAGAGAGCCTTGTCTGTCATTGAACAAGATTAGTCCTTTCCTATTTCTGTAGGAAAGACCTGGTTAGAGGGATGATTCTCATGATTGTTCTTAAAACAAAATTGCAGCTAGGAATTTAAAATACATTCAAAATATTTTTTTCCTGTAAAAAAGGCTGTATAAACTGTATCATAAGGCCAAATCTTTGTAAAAATGCTAAGATCTAAAAATGTACCATGTGAATTATGTGTCCACGTAATATTGGCAAAATTGAGATGACCTGTGCCTCCTTCACCACAACAAAACTGTTTAGTAAGCTTTTTTATGCTAGTGTGGATTTTTCAATGTCACTAGTAAAAACTGCTTGTAATTTGAGGTTCTCACAAAAACAGCCTGTAGTTTGTCCTTGCAGTATTGTAGACAGCAGTACAGTGATGAAATACCTGGCTGGCCAGGGCCAGGAGTGGAATTGAGTTTTGTTTAGTATTGAGTTTGCTATCCACATTCTGGCTGCTCAGAATAATATGGACTCGGCTTCATTCAAGGTTGATATTTGGTTAAATATGGTGATATGGTGAAACCTACGGATGTTCTTTGGGTGGGATGGCGAAAATGTCATTTGAAACCATAAAGTAAAAAAAAGGGCAAAGAGTGGCTCCTAAACAAATTGGGGCAGTACCCAATGAAAGGCACACTAAAATGGCACACATCTGCCTCTGCCTCCAAATGAGATGAAGTCCTTAACAAAGCCGCTGTTGTCGGAACTCATTTTGTCCCCGTTCATTCTCCGCATGATGACTCTTCAGTGTCATTTCTTCAAAATTGGGCCATTATTGCACATAGTCTGAATGGATTCAACACTGCAAAAATTGATACCTTTGCAAAATGCTACTCTCTCTAGCAACCATTCTTGGCATCAGAAAGGCTTTGTAAAGAAAGTAAGGTGTTTAAAAATAAATATATATTCATATTGAGTTACATTAAAAATGCCACAGACGAGTATTGGACCCAGTAGTCAGAACAAGAGCATCTGCATCCCAATGTATAGATGTTATATGCAATCATTTGTATATAGACATTCCGTATCTGAAAGCTTCTGTGTTTTCAAGGATAACGGCTGTCTTTTATATTAATAACTTTTTTTTAGCTTTTTAAACTATATATGCACCATATTTGTGCATTAACATTCTTAATAATCACTGTGTACATATAAAAGGTCTGTGGTAGTAATACTCCTTTGCATTTATTCAGTATTGCCTTATTAATATTTGCAAATGACACTACACTTTGTTTTTCTTTGTGAAGCCACCAAGTGTTTCCTTAGAGATTTGAATTGTGAATTGGGAGAGTATATGAATGGGCATACTTTGGAGAAGGTGCAGTACTCGGTGTACATGCATGACCAGTAACATTATAGGAGTTAGACGTTTAGCAGTTTATAGCCTCACCTGATGATTCCCAGCCAGTCCTTTTTCTTTGCAAATCTTCAAAACTCCCTGACAGCCTCCCCTCTCATTGCTTTTCTGATCCTCTGTAATCAAACTGTGTGGGTTGGCTACCCTAATTAATTTCCTGTGAGCAGGTGGTTTGCCCATGAGGAAAATTGTGCTCCTTTGACTCCTGCCTTTGCCCACTGTGCATTGAAGTGGCAACTCCGAATACTGCTTTCTCTACCTTTACAGACGTTCTCCTCCACTCAGCCGCAGGGTTTTTGGTGCTCAAATTAGAGAGCAGCTTGCAAAGCTATAAGACCATGAATTGATCATTAATTAGCTTTGTTGTACTACTCTACTGTTCCAAATGCATGTTAATGCTTTTGGCTTTCCTGCTGAGGCTATTTAATTAATTGTATTTCTGCGTTCACAATATGAAGGAGGCTGTAGGCATTACAAGCCAACAGGCACAGGTTATATGGTGTCACATGAATCTTGTATAGAGATAATACTTGGTTAGACCAGAAATGGGCATCTCCCAATTCTCATGAGCCACAGTGAGCTCGAGTTTTTCTTTAAACTCTAACCTTAAAACGTTTGGTATAGAGCATCCT